>NC_056732.1:448178069-448219771 GCF_019279795.1 Protopterus annectens | reverse complement strand
CTCAGAGGCAGACTACACAATTCTGCACACTACTGTGGTCTCCTTTAAGGACCCTGAGCCAGTGGTCGACAGTACTGCAGCCACTGCATCAATCACATTTGCCATCTACCAGTACCTACAGGACTGCATGAACCAGGCATTCACTTACCCAACTGTGGTTCATTGTACCAATGCCAAGCATCCAGTGTGGTGTACCCCAGCCATACACAGGATGTACAACACGAGGAGGTGGCTACTACAAGGTGGAGCAAACACCTTGTGAGGTATGACACCCTTGGTCATCATATGTGTAGAGTTACACACTGTCATGAAATTGTCCAGGGCACATTCCACAGATATACCTACATGGACCTGGCTAACAATCATACCACCTTCAGTTGCTATGCTCAACACCTGGGAGCTCACTCCCACATATGCTCTGACTGGGTTCACATAGAGGTGGGGTTTACTCAACATACACACATTGCCAACATACAGGCTGACAAGTCCAGTGAGGACATCTCCACACCCTCCCCACACATGAGGAGGTGTGTACCAGCGGTTTGTGGTCACCAAATGTTCTGTGACACACAGGTGGGACATGCTCTCTCCAGGGTAGTGGACATAGCATCCATGAGACCAGCTGGTGACCCCGCTGTGTACTCCACTATCTCATTTAGGAATTGGACCCACAGTTAGGACAGCTATGTCTTTGTAGCCTCACCTCAGGTAGGGTACCCAGGTTGTGTCACATGGCAACTGTAGTCCCACGTCACAG
Organism: Protopterus annectens; assembly: GCF_019279795.1. NCBI lineage: Eukaryota > Metazoa > Chordata > Ceratodontiformes > Protopteridae > Protopterus > Protopterus annectens. The sequence goes on along the minus strand of NC_056732.1, from coordinate 448,219,014 downwards.
GGCCAATACCTCCACTGAGGCTGGTTATTACTGTCCCATTACCCTGAGGAGACCTATCTGCAAAGACATGGGGAGGGATCATACTGCGGCTCGTACATGACTGCATAGGGGACATACATACTTTGCATCACACATGGTTTGTCTTGTTCAGGGGCGGTTCATGCCTTTAAAGCATGGTTGACAGTTTCGGGACAGTCACCGAGGCCATTGATGGGGGTGTTGCAGTCCATACAGCCTACCTCGACCTGGCAAAGGCCTTCATCACATTACCCCCCTCAGGTATCGTTGATAAACCCATTGGCTGGGATGTGAACATGTACATCACAGAATGTGTTGTAAACTGTCTATGTGACACAACCCACACGGTCATAGTTGCTGGCAGCATGTCAGACCTACTGCCTGTCACAAGTGGTGTCCCATGGGGCCCTTCCATGGGTGCACTCCTGTCATACATCTACATTTTCACGGTACAGGCACACACAGGGGTGCTATGGGCAACAGCGTTTGTAGATGACTGCAAAACAGGTGCCATAGTGGGACGGACATCTGACACAGATATCCTTCGAAGGGGCCTCCCAGGTATGCATATCTGCTGTCAGGGACATGTCCCACAGCTAAATGCGAAGTAATGCAACAACATACCTGTGGAGAACTACTAGGTCACCCCTGTCCAGCATATAGGTGGCTGTACACTCAGCACAGGGGTGATTACCAGGGATCGGGGACAGAGTTTGTCGGTCACCATTCATTCCACACACACGTTGCTATCGTGGTTGTGTGAGACTTCTACATTGCCCACCTGTTTGTGCAGGGATTCACATCTACATCAGGCTAGGTCATTGTCTCCTTGTACCCATTACGTGTTACACCTATGATCTACTACATTGCCCCATTCAGACTGTATCTGACCATACACCTACAGCAGCTGGGAAGCCCACATAGGTTAATTGTTGTACAGATGCAGGATGACATCATTTTGTGTAATGCTGCCCCACTTGTAGGACCCCTGCCACATTACGTCACATACCTGCTGTTTAGTGTTGACCTGTGCCTGACATACAAGGCCATGTCAACCCATATGTCATGTGTATGCTTCACCTACTGTATCTGCATCCCTCAGAACCACTAGGGCAGGTGACATTTACCTTGTCACGGTCATGAATGGGATGTGTTTGAGTGACACATATATCACCCAGACACTCATTATGCTGTGGATCTACATCACAGTACATGTGAGACAGAGATCCTTCCTAGCCTTGTTCGCGGGTATGTTGTCCATTGGATGGAGAATTGCAGGTATAGGGATTACATCATTATCAGTGCTTGACAGAGGTACAGCAATATCATGAGTATTTTATCTGAAGCACAGAAGGTTGGCAAAGTAATCCTAACTATGGTGTAGTATTATGGCTGAACCTGGGACGATGGCCTACCCTGTACCTATGGACGTATGAACCTATATTCATAGTTTGTCACATTTACAATTGTCTATCCACTATACTCTTTCTCCAGTGTATATTTCTGTGGCACATGATTGTCCTCTGTATTACATGCAGGTATGCTGTGTACAGTGCACATACGTCACTGTTGATGACAGTGTATCTGTGTCCCTAACACTGTGATACTGAGGACTACCACACATCCTTCACAACATTACATGCATATGTCCATTCTATTCTTCTTTGGCCTATGGGGGGGTGTTAAGGCAAACATTACTCAAGTCCCTGTTTGTGCATGCTTCATGTTGGTGTTTGACCAGGCTCTGTTGCAGTCATGTGTTGGACAGTTGTGTGTCTGTGTGTCTGCCATGTGTTTTTATTGCCGGTACATCTGTGGGAGGTGTAGTTGGCACATGTTCCTCTTTGCAGGGACACCCATCCTGGGGTTTGTGTCATGCATCTGCACTTGGCACGTGCCATATGTCCTGTACTATTCCCACAGTCGTGTATGCCTTCATGCACTACTACTGCGTGTTACTGGCTGTTTGTATGTGGTACACATGGACATTGTGATGGTTGGCTTGACCTATTCCCATGCTAGAACGTACACATCTGTCAATTAAGTTTTTAAATCAAACTGTAACACTCATTCGTATTTTCACAATGACAGTCAATAACACAGGAAGCTGAGATTAATAACGTTTTACTACTGTGCAGCAGGAGGCAAAGAAGTATGCAGTAAAAGTTTAGACATTTGTTTAACTCTATACATGTTACATCTGTATGAGCATTCTGTATACTATCATCTTTGCACACATTAATGATGTGGTCAGTCACAAGGCATTTACATCGCTAGAGTCCAGAACGTTGTATTCCTACAACAGTGCTCAGGTAATGCTTATTAAATGTTTTCCCATGAGGATAGCACAACCTTGCGAGCCACATATTCAATTAGACTGTACTGCAAATTCTGCTCTGTCACGGTTCCAACACTGTTCAGATCCAGTCCTCACTCCATTTCCTACTAGGTTCCTTTGTCTCTGCTGAGCAGCTGTACTCTGTGTTAGAGCTCACAAGCCTATCCTCCTCAGTGGAAGGATGACAGATATACCTGTACATACATGTATTATTCTCTAACCGAGCAGATGACTAATGCTGAATGACATACACCTGCTGCACTGGTTACTGCTAGGGTCAGGGTTCAATCACACTGCAGCTACACTACAGGCAATTACATGCATGATAAGCTGTACTGCCATATTGTAAGGTAGAATAATATGCATTATACACTATTTGCTTCTAAAGTTGCACGTCATATATATGTTTAAATATGTATTTTGCTAACATTCTCCCTCCTTTGATTGCTTCTACTCTATCCAGAAACATATACAACATTATTTCATTCCCTAGCCTCTTCCTCTGTGGAACGTTTAACTAGGCAAGTAATTTGTTGTACATTTCAAGAAGGATTGCATTTTCTATTGACAAATACCACTACAGGTCTTGATACATAGTCTCGGGTACAGATATGTCGACAGAGTCCCTGACTAATACTTACATGCAAAGTATCCCACAATAGACACATGCTCCCAATATGAGCAGAACAACACAAATGGCAATCATGATATTCAGTATGACTGACCCCATCCACCCAATGGTTTGTGGAAATGGTTCGTCAGTGGGTTTGGGCCTGGTTCCGCCATGGATGACACCTGCTGTATTACCTCTAGGTGGGCGTTGATTTTGGTCTCTTCATGTGGTAGTTGGACACAGCGATCTTCTTCAATAAACGCACGCGTACTAATTCTCAGTGCCACGGTGCAGTCGGGCGCTATTACATTTTGTGACACAACAGTTCTCATTGCATCCAGTTCATCAGTCACAAGTTCAAGAGCGGAAAGTCACATTCATCCTTCCTCCGACAGGTTTTGATAACTTCCTCTGTTCCTGATTGATTTCACTACTCCACAAGCTGGGAGTGTTCCAGCCCAGGTTATGACGCTGTCACTCAAGTCCATATGAATCGATATTCCTTTATCTCTTGCAGAAGACTGGAATGTCAGAACAGCTTCCATTTCACCCACTGGATTAGTAGGTTTCGACTGTGTTCCCTGTTCTTGAGCTATATGTGTTATAGTTCGTTTTACCCAGAGGCAATTGTGCAGTATGTCATGTGACTGGAGCCAGATAACCCAAATAACAACTGCCGGACCAATTCCCAGGTAACCATTGATATGCTTATTTCCCACAAACAACATAACAATATTCTACTTTACTACTGATGCGGGTTACCTCTGCATGTAACATTTTCCTGTCTCTAACAGAGGACTGTTTATACAATTCAGGATGTTTCTGCACATCCTTCCACATTGTTCTCATGATGTTTCAATACAAATAATGAATGGTGCTACAAGTAGTACTGTGATCTTTGGCTGTTATATGACATTCGTAGGACACAGTTATGTTACAAATACTCCCACCAACTGACACTGTATCATGTTTATGATAACATACAATTCCTTTTTGTGTAACAGGTAAGTACATTGCCACGTTGTCCTGTGATCTCACAGAACCTGTATCAAAGTGTAAATATTCACAAGTCTCAATCTATCCCCAAGGGGACAACATGCATCGGAAGTCCTCCATATGATGTAGGTATGGCAGTACAAACACAGAAATTTAAAGTGTTCATAGTCTCTATATGCACACGCGGCATGCCTAGGTATCTGTTGAAGTGTGGAAGACACTCTGTGGCCAGTTCATCACGTATCGGTATTTGTATCCGTGTAGTTATATGCAGGTAAGGTCCCAGCAAATGTAAAGTAAACACAAACATGGTTAATAGGTGTATAATCATTAGGACAGCAAACAAAATGTCTTTGGGGTTGCTTTGTATTGTTATACAGTCTTGCCCGGGTAATTCAGGCTCTTTGGTATATCAGCTACAAGATGTCAATCAGACTTGATATCCTTTACCGGTTTGGAAAATGTGAGGTGGACCCAGGACGACCTCTCTGCAAACTTTACTGCACTAGGCGTTGCCAACAGTACCCGGTACAGACCTTCACAATTTCCACTTGGCAATAATGTTCTTTGGATAACAGTGACATACACACAGGATACTGGTGTCAGCTATGTGTCCGTCTTCGTTTGCTCTTTATCTGTAAAAGACTTTAACTGAAGAACAGTGTTATTGGTTAACAATCCTCTCATGTCACCTGCTAATGAGTCATCGACCTCCGGCTCTGCAGGCATGACAGCTTTCCACTCTGGCACATGATATGCCATTCCACATACTACTTCGAAGTGGGTGCAGCACTTTACATTTGGAACTGTTGTCATGCTCAGCAATGCTAGAGGTAGACAGCACATGTAACTCATCTGGATGTCACCCACCAACCTCCTCTACTTATTTCTCGATCCCATTTTACGGCCAGCAGTCATGCTGACTGTGGGTTGTACATGCAATTTACATTCATGGTAATACAAACTAATCCCCAGGTTGCGTGATTGTCTGGTTCACTACATGTGTTCTATTGTCACTGTAGCTTCTTTACAGCATGCCAGATCTAGGGATACTTTATTTAACTGGCACCTTTGCCACTGCTGCTGCATCCAGATTCATGGTTGGGAATGCTTCTACCCATTTTGATTATATATATGTGTAATCACTAAACAGTATTTGTTCCCTTCACATTTATTCAGATGTATGAACTCCATACAAATAGTACGGAACGGTTATGGTGGTGTGGGTAAACTCACTCCCTTCGGTTTAAATGCTCCCTGTGCATGATATCTACTGCAAATGTGACACGCTGCTCATGATGTTTGTATGTGGTTCGTAATTCCGTATGTTAGGGGTATTCTGTTAACCAAATGTACCATCCCCTCTGTTGAGACATGTCTCTACCCATGGCTCCACAAAGCCGCATATCTGAATACATTAGACGTTAATATTGGCTTTATCACTGTGGATATGTGCAGTCCGTATTCAAGGATTGCTCTTCGTCATACCCACGTCGGCTTTTCTGCTTTCGTAGTTGATGTTTGCATTGTTTGTAAAATTTCTACTTCTAAACTGTCTGAGGTTTGTCATTCCTCATTCACACAAACACTTTCCAACTGTGAGGCTGCTTGTTTTGCAGATGCATGAGCTCATGCCTTACCTTTCCTACTGTTATCCTGTTGCTTTCTATGACCTGCACATTTACAATTACCTACTTTAGTGGGTAACTGAATGGAGTCTAATGCATTCAGGATCAATTGCGCATGATTAATCGGTTTACCGGTGGATGTTATCATTCGCCTATTCTTCCACAGCTGCTCATAAACATGCACTGTACAGACAACATACTGACTATCGGGACATATGTCCACACATCAGTTTTCCGCTACAGTACAAGCACGTCTTAAAGCTATCTATTCTGCTGCTTGAGCAGACACGTTATGCTGCAGGGTTTGGCCGTCTACAATCTCATTATCAATAACTACTGCATAACCTACTTGATTCGTTCCTGTAGGACTCTGTCTACATGATCCGTACACATTAACTGTCACCTCTGCATCATCTAAGGGTATATCAGTGATATCATGTCTGTGTGTAGTTATTTAATCCATTTCGCAACTGTGTGGTGTGCCATACACAGGTGTCGGACGTGACGTTGATAGGTTTCATGTTGTACAACGTTCAATCACCATATGAGGTTGACTCATTGGTAGGGTCAAACAAGACAGATGTCTAGCACGGGTCAGGAATGCTATCTTCTCTTGCAGCAGACTGATCGCAACTGCATGAGACATTCTCACAGTGAGAGGGTGGTCTAGTAACATTAAGGCCGGGGCCTGTACTGCCATGGGTGCTACAACAACTGCCTGTACACAATGTGGCACTGACCATGCCACAGTGTCCAACTGCAATGAGTAGTAAGCTATGTAGCGTTGCTGACTTCCATGCTGTTGCATCGAGACTGACATCATATATCTCCGCTTACAATCTACAGTCTGACAACATGTGTTATGATTATTCAGGAGACCTACTACAGATGTTGAAGCTATCAATCGTTCTAGTCTGCAGAAAGCTGTTTCTGCTACTGTAATCCAGTGTAGTATGTGTTGTGCTGCCATAGGTGTATTAAAGATTAAGGCAGACAATACAGCGGATTCCAAAGCATTGTTTGGTAACCAGCTTTGACAAATGTTAGTCGGCCCAGACAGGACTTCATTCCCTTCTTGTTAGTTGGCTTGGGTGCTTATGAAATTGCTACCTTCCTATCGTCATGTGATGTTCTACCCTACTTGGATACCACATATCCCAGGTACTTGACCTGTATTCTCTGTAGTTGCAATTTATGCTTGCTTACTTTATGTCCCTGTTCTGCTGAATATCTCCATAATGCTATTGTATCTTCCATACATTGCTGCTGGGTAGGGGCCGCAAGCAGAATATCATCCACATAAAGTAGAACTTGACTGGCCCCGGGTGGAGTTAACACCGGAATGTAGCTAGCCATCCCCTGTGGGAATATCGTTGTACTTTCACAGTATCCCCGCGATAGCCGGGTATGGCTGTATCTGTTATCCTGAATGTACATGCAAAGCAATACGGACTATCTGGATGTATAGGTATTGCAAAGGAAGCATAGCTTATATGTACCACGGTGAGATACTTCTGTGGCGTGTTCATAGCATTGAATATAGTGTGTGGGTCTGGCACCATCGCTACCCTAAGTATTATTACATGATTTACAGCTTGTACATACTGTACCATCCGCCATTCCCCCTTTGTTTTCCGATCAGAAGATATGGTATTGCATGGTGAATAGCGATTACTTTGTAGATGGGGAATTCCCTCTGTGACTTTACAGATATCTTCTGGTGTCCACTGTCTATACACTACGGGGTTGGGTCCTGGCCTTCCTGTCCTGCATGAGGGTTCGGTACTTCAATTAATTGACAGATATCCTCACTCTGTTCTAGTGACTGTCTTCTTACTCGGGTGTCCCTAGGTATGTTATGAGTTCGGGATGTGGTTTCAATAGCTTCTGTTACATTTGGTCGTTGTGCTACCTCTGTTGCCACAGGATAACGTGTGGGGACTAGCCTGCCCTCCCGCTTCATATCCTGGATGTGGTATCGGAGGTGGTAGGGGGTTGTGGGGGGGGGCTATCGGTACTACTGTATTATGATCTTCTCTGTGTGCATGATGCTTTGCCATTTGTAGTGTTCTGTTCCCTTCGGTTCACTACCTCAATCCACCTATGTGCATGACGGATACCCAATTGTCATTGTTTTGTCGCCTGCACATCTTAGGGCTGCCACCTTTTCAGATGCACAATGTGGGACATTAGTGTTCGGAACGTGTAATTTTCCAGGAAAAAGCATACCCACGGCCAGTACATAGGACAGGATTTCACTTTTTGCCAGGAGAGCGACCAATTGTTGGAGCATTTCAGTTGCTTATTCTGTTTATTATGATATTTTGTTGTTCCAGATACAAAATTACTGTTTTATACTACCATTTTGAAAGATATCTGGGAAATGTTTTTCCTGAGATATCAGGACATTTGCCATTTGTTCGGTTTGTTTGCAGGACACAACTGGGACAGGTGTTTACCCTAGGACATGTGCATCACATTTTCAGGGATTACAATGTTTCAGTAACGATATTTTGTGTGATATACCATCAATGTCATATTTATTACCCCATTTTGCTGCATAACTCACATTATGTGCTCTCTGCGATTGCATATACTTCACGTCACCCGTCAAACGCGGATCACATGATCTGTTTCTTCAATAATCTCCCATATCCTCTACACGACTGCTACGTATCCTTCTCTCATACCACGTGGTGTCACCTTCCCTGTATCCACTGTAGTGTCTACAATCACTATTTACTCTGCTGTGTGTTCCCCTGACCTATGTTCAGATTTAACAGTATTTGGATAGGTCTTGACCGCTATCACAACTGTTAACAGAAACACAATGTAGTCTGGTCCCTGATCTACAATAGAGACAAAGAGGCAAACACTCCTTACCTGGGCCTCCTGTTTAAGGCTGCACGATTTCTTCTTGGGATCCAGTTTTCCGCTTTTCAGCCACAGATCAGACAGTAAACAGCCTCTTTACACACAACAATTCAGTCGGAGGTCTTTTCATTCAAGAAGAACCATTTATGCAAATTCTCCTGCGTAGATGTCTAACCAGCCATGCACTCTGACCTGTAGCTTACCAAGGGAATTCGGATTACAAGGATCACAATGTCAAATAAGTTGTTAAAACCAGACTGTAGTTATCAGTAGGCTTTTCTAAGTGACAGCCAATAACACAGGAGGCTCGGGTTCGGAAAGTTTTAGTAGTGTACACAGGCAGGCTAAATAATATACAGTCCAAGTATGAGAGTTTTGTCTGACTCTATACAGTAAGCAGTTTCTTTATATAGTGTTTACAATCAGCTTTTGCCCACCTTACTAGCGTGGTCGGTCACAGGGCATTTCCATCACTATGGTCCACAATAGTCTATACATACGTGGGTGCTGGGGTCGTGCTTTTAAAATGTTTTCCCATGAGAATAACACAGCCTTGCAAGGCACCTTGTAAATTACAGTGTCCTTCTGTGATTGTAGCTGTTTCAAGGACCCTAGACTGTTCCGATACAGTGGACAGTTAATTTCTTAATCGTTGCTTTGTCTCTCTGGTAAGGAGTTGTACTGTTATCTTCGATACAGCTCACAAGGCCATCCTCCTCAGGGGAAGGAGTGATGTTATGCATGTACATACATTTATTGTTCTGTAACCCAGCAAATACTTGATGCTGACAGACATAAGCCTGCTGTACTGCTTACTGCCAGGTTCAGAATTCCATCACACTACAGCTTAGCTTCACCAATTACATGCAGGCTTAGTTCTACTGCCATATTATGCGGTACAATTCAATGCATTATATAGTATTTCGAGTCTAAACTGGCACTTCATATGTGTTTCTATATATATTTTTGAACAACAGCCATCCGCCATATGCATGTTGTTCCGTCCTTTACCTTGACCGTGTGTATTTGTCCGTCCAGCAACGCTACTCTCCACATGTGATGTCCCACCTTCCCCTTCTTTGCCTGTAGCACCCTGTTAGGACGTCCTGTTTGGTAGGCACGTGTTCCGCTATATGTGATCGACTTCACTGCATAGCTAATCATCGATGCGGTGGTCCAACAACCCGACTTGTCCACATGTGTACAGTTATGTGCACCATGTCGTATGCAAACCTATATGGTTTGGGCCGTACATACCACATGCGGGATGTACACATTCTGCAGACACATTCACATGCAGCCATTTACATATCTGTACCTGAGGTGGGTTGGTGACATGTGGGGTACGTATTTGCCCGCGTGGCATTGCCTAACACAAACATCTTACCACATTTCAGGTATGCACATTGTGTGTGGGTGTATAGCTGCACACGGATGCTAGCAGGTTAGGGTGCAAAGGTGTACATGGGTGGGACTGACATGTACAATGAGGCTATTGTGTATTACATCTGAATGCATGGGTTCTTCTTCTGGATATTACACTTCAACACACGCCATCCAGTGTATGCAACAGAGACGTTGCTGGGTGTGGGATATGTTGCTATGCACATGTTTGCCTGTGTTTGAGGTATCTTGCTTCCTTACTGTTGTTATGTCAACACAGCTACCCGGCTATGTACTCTCACTACTGCTTGTGACCATTATGGTTGGCACCTTTTCCAATGCCCATAGTGGGGCATGTTATGTGGAAACTTCTGAATTTGCAGGACTACACATACCCACGGCTAGTGCAGTTGACAGAACTTCACTTGTTTGCCATACTTTAAGCTTATTCTGTAAGCATTTGGGTTCCTTATTCATTTTCTTATGCCATGTCTGTGTTTCATATCGTAATGTATATGTTTTATGCTACTATTACATGTATATTGCGGGAATTTTCTTGGCAGGGGATCGGAGGTCATTTTCCATTTTTCCGATTGTTGCAGGGACACAACTGTCCAATCAGGGACTGTCCATGGCACATTGGGACAGCAGGTAACCCTGGTGACCATGCCCATGTCGCTACTGGGGTTGCCACCTTTTCCAGTTTCCAATCTGGGATATTTCCGGGACTCACATCTGACTTTACAGGCCGACACATACACACGGTCACTATATAGCATAGAACTTCACTTGTTTGCCTAAATGAAAGCTTATTGTTGTGGCAATTTGCTTGCTTATTCTGTTTCTTGTGTCATTTAGGTATTTCTGTTACAGAAATAACCAATTCATGCTACCATTACATTAAATACGGGATATCATTGTGTCCTACAATCTTAGCACATCTGCCATTTTAATACGTTTTTTCGGGACACAACTGGCCATAGAGAGACTGCCCCAACCAAAGTGGGACAGGTGGTGACCTTAGTCGCTGCTCCTATGTCGGTGCGGCGCGCTGACATGCCGCTGTACACCTTCTCTGAGTGTAAGCACTGACGGTGCATTGCGGGACAAACGCGGTCTTATGCGTATCCTTTGCTCCTTGGACGGGTACACTTATGCCTTCGTGGCTTGTATTTGCTTCTCCGTTAATTTGGGACGGGTACTATGTTGCATACTCTACGTGCGTTTCATTCTGCACGGGACCTGGCTGCTGCCATTACTATTATGGGCGGACCGTGGCTGACAGCACATTAGGTTGCTCACCTCATGCCGGCTTAGACACGCCTCCAGACGCATCCTACCTGGGCTCGCTCACGTACACTACGCACGTGTCTGTGGTTCCGGTGCACTCTCATTAATATGTATATGGCGCTACTGCGCCGGCTATTCACTGCACCGCCTTGCGCCGAGCTTCATGAATCCCGGGGACTAACTTGTCTTTCATATGCCCTCATTTCTATATGCAAAAAGGCATAAAACCGTGCTACCATATGAGTAAACAACATATTTTAAAATAAGCACTATTTATAATGTTATTATAATATGATGTATTAATTTCTACTGCTCTTGTAATATTACATTGTACTACTTAACTGTGGCAGCCTGGCATAGATGAAGATAATTCTAAGGAAAACAAAAGATGAGAAGGTCAAACTTCAGCAGCCCTCATGAGCAAGTCATTCAGATTCTCTCTGCATTACTTTGCACAGCACGTGAACCTGGAAGTAGTGTACAGCATTTTATGTGCAGTAGGTATGTGAAGTCAATCACACAACGCATTGCCTTGGACGCAGGTTGGGAAGCATGCTGGGGCTCATGGGTACAAACTTAAGTATAGCTCATGTAAACCAGAATTCACTGTCAACAACATCAGTATTGGAAACTTACACGTCCATCCTACCCAGGCTGCTTTGGGCGAGCTGTGCTTTGCCTTCCACATTGTTCTTGATCTTCTTCACCTATGCAAGACCGGTGGCATCAGAAACATGTGTACCAAGGACCTTAACTACCACAAGCATTGAAATACCACCTACTAGCACAACTGATACCCAACACAAACCACCCCCTACTTATGAAACCAACTTCCCCTACTTGTCAAGAAACATAATCCATTTGTCACTTTAATGGCCAGTTTCAATGACTGGATGTACATTCATAAATCCCCCCCGGAATATGTAGCATCACTCTCCTTCACTGAGGCATCTAATCATTTATAAGTACGTTAAACGTACATTGACTAGACTCTTCATGGTCATCCAGAATCTGTGTTTTGCCAGCTAAGCAGAAGGTTCTGGAAGAGGTGTGAGCATGTGTGAGCGCGCGTGTGTTTACTAAGAATACCCTCTAATGCAACACAGAATGCAAGTTAAGGTGTCATTTTTTTAATGATATTTTTTGGGGGGGGGTCAATGTTTTTACTGTCAAACAACTGAAGTTTAGACAGAGATCAGTAGAGTCATATCTATCTAATACGGTTACCATTAGATTGGTCGATTGTGGCCAAGATTGACCTGTGTATGGCTGGCTTACACTGGTTGACAATGCATAAGGTCGACAAATGTGTGAGAAAGGATGAGCCTTGGGAAAGGGTAATATGATCTTTCCCCAGGGATCGTGCAATCTCCAAATATATATAATTAGCAGAAGTTGTGGGATGCAGGAGGGGCATCCACCCTGGGAAAACACTGTTTGATATTTTGCATGCTCCAAGAAGTAACCTTGACCTTGTGCGATTTAACATTACTTTGTCTATATTAAGCATGTTGTATACACACAGACAGACAAACCCGCACACACATGCAAGCACACATACATACATTGTTTTATGCTATTTTAAGCAAAACAGCATAAATTAATAATAATGAGCAACTGGCAGTTCTTTCAAACTGCAGAAAATATTTAAAGTTTTTGTAAAAGAGCAACTGCACCCTAATGTAACATTTTCCCCTTCTAGAGTATATGCCCTCCTTACAAAAAAGCATAACTTTGGCTCCCATCTCTCCTTGCATAGCACTTCTGTGGCATTCTACGTCTTCAGTGCACATGTTTGGTCATGGATGAAATCTCTCAATAATTTCTTCTGGAATTTGTCTTGCAACATATTGTCCATCACATGCAGGTTTTTCAGCCCAAGAAAAGCCCATACAGCGACACGTTTCCTTTTTCCATCCCAGTGGGTCATGAACCTAGAGTATACTAGGGACACATTTTCCATCCTTCTGTGGCCATAAACCTATTCAGTCTTTGGTGATTTACAACTATTTTACTGTGTCCCAGAATTCTCCTGGCACTGGAATGCTAACAAACTCTGACACCAGTGATAGAAAAATACAATGACCGAGGAGGAGACCCTGTAGTTAATTTAGTCTTAGTTGTAAGAATATCTTATTTAATCTTGTTTAGTAGCTGAAACAGAAAGGAATCATTAGTCTGTTTAAAGAAAACAAAGAACATACTCCCGAGGCAGTCACCAAGCAGAAGTTACTGACAGTCTATTCAATGATACTGAAAGTAAACAGTAATTGTATGTGCGGATTCTAAAAGACTGGGAAGAAAATCAGATCTTACATGACAAAAAGGGGGCACTGCAATCTCATCTTGGGGGGGGGGGGGCTACACAAAGTAGGAAAGAGAATGTGTAGCCAAAAATCAAAATCCCATCAGTATGCCCACCACAATCTCATTAGTGTGGGCTGGAGCAAAACTCAAAAAACAACCATACAGCAATAATAATAACACAGCATCTAATATTAATAGTAATTACAATTACTATTAAAGATTAACAGGGCTAGGACATTAGAACTGCAAAGAATATAAGGATTGGATCACAGTGGCAGCTGGTGACTTCAAATCAAAGGGGGGCTACAGGAGACAGCTAAATGGGTGGGGCCAACAGGAAGGGGTGTGATCAACTAGAAAGGGGTGGCGCTATGCTAAAAACTGCAAAAAAATGGGACATTAATTAAATACGCTGCCCTGGGTGCCAAACCGTCATTATGAGAGTCCAATCAAGACAAAATGAATTGTAGAAGAAAAAAATATTTCAATGCATTTCTACATGGCAGCTTACTTAATATTTGGATGGAAACAAAAAGGTTTTGTGGCATGAAAACATATATTTTTAAATGCCAGTCAAAATTAAGTATAAAAAAAACAAGCAGCACTCAACTCAAACCACTTCTCCTTGCACTGCAGTTCTAATTATAATTTATATTCAGCTTTATAAAAGTAACAAGTAACATGCTGAAAGTAGCAATCTCTGTGATAACTCCACTTGTAAAAATGTTTTTTATCCAAAAAAGACCTGCTGCCTGACAACAACTATCTACTTGTTTCACGGGGAAAACATGATTAAAGTAAAAAATTAACAGCAAACAAGAAACAAGCTCAAGATAAATTGCTTAAAGGATTACTGCACAGTTTATGGACCACACATGATAGAGTGACATTCTGTTTAGTTTATGGGTAAAGCCTGCAAAGATGACTGCAAGTCTCCAACAAATGTAATGAGCTTCTGAAAATACTGTAATCCTGTCCTTTATTACAAATATTGTCATATACAGTTCAATACCTAAAGCTTACATGCTATCTAGTTATGTAAATATTCTCTGCATTGCAACAACAAAAAGGCTTTCAATGTTGGTAATTCTTTAACAGTATGCTTATTAAAACTTACTTGCATCTTACAGTCTCAGACAAGCTTACCTGATGGTCATTAAAGCACTGCTACTTAAACACAGACCAACAGGCACTGCAACAACATGCATTTTCTGAATAAGAAGAAGCATAAATCAACAGTATAAAAATATGACAGAAAACCAGAACATTCTGCAAAATCAAAGACAGATGAAAAGCCACTGTAGTACTTGTGTCTACCTTGGATAGGGGGATATTCTGGACACTTACACTGCATAACTGCTCCTTGCATTGCATGGACACATCCAGAGTCACTACGTGGGGGAGTGGGGTGCAACAAGTATGTCACAATATGAAATGGCTCTGGCTGACGGTGATGGCCCTGACACATTTGTCATACCTCTCAACATCAGAGCAAGAAATCTGGACAAAGCCATAAACAGAAGTGGGCCAAAGGCCCAAAAATAAGGACAATTTTTAAATATTGCTCTTATAAACTTAAAAAGATAATAGTAGGTCTTGCATAAGTATGGATTTTCTGAAGGGTATGACATCTGAAACTCAAATGTCTGTCATTATTTTCTAACTTCAGTCTTTAATAATTTGCCACTAATTTGCCAGAAAACCACAAATTTATGAAAAACGGACCAAAAATGTGATGCAAAATTATAAAATAGCCACACAATACAGCTTGGAACCTGTCAAAGAAGGGGCACTTTTTAAATATTAGTACTATTAATTTGAGCAGCTGACAAAGTAGGAGAATCTACATGCATTTCTGAAATTAAAAGTAATCTATAACTCTGACCATTACAATTATTTATTAATTGTAAACCCTCCACGTTTTCTTCCAAATTTGCCATTTTGCGGAGGGATTGTTAGGGGGAGAGCAATATTTTGAGCCAAAATCGGGGGGGGGGGGAGTTGAGAGGTTTGGGTATACCTAATTCTATAAAATGATTTATTTGCATGTACCTCTCAACCACAATGCAGAAAATCTGGATAAGGCCAAATATATTGGAGGGGACATACAAACAGTACTAAAAATTGCTCTTGCATAAACTTAGACAGTTGACAGAATAACATGTCTTGCTTTAGCATGCATTTATCTGAAGGCTATGAAGTCTGAAACTCAATGTCTGTCATTATTTAGTGACTTCATTCTTAAATGATTTGCCAGGAAACCACAAATTTTATGAGGAACAAACCAAAAATAAGAAGCAAAAATCTATTCATTCTGCAAAAATCTGGACAGCTGAGAGATATAGTTCAGTTGGGGCTGTCTGAGTTTGACCCCCTTTCCCCCTCATAAAATCATGGTCGAATGGGGCCACCCCTGCAGCTATTCCAATGTCTCATTATTTGGCTATTTCGCCCCATTTACCATAAACACTGTAATGTGCATACTGCTTTACTTCTACGATGATTTTGATTTCATTTCAAAGTTTTAATTTACATTTTACAGCACAAACACTAATAGACATCTGCTAAACAAAGCAATGCAGTCTCACAATGAAAATAGACTTAGCATTAAAACTTCTCTGCCCTTGAAACTCACATTCATTGAAATAGCATTGAAATCCACATTCAAAGAAAATAATCTGGCCAGTGGCACACAAAGATTACCTCTGAGCTGTTTTCAAATCTTAGGTCCCTTGCACAGGAAACATACATGTGTCCTTCCTGATTGCATTAAATTACATTCCTTGTATAATACAGTGCAGTTGTTGGGGGGGGTACATTTATTGTTTTGAATAGCTTTCCAGTAAACAATGAAACAAAATGCATGCACCAATAATGACAAAACTGCCCTATTCAGAACATTTTCATTATAAAAGTCTACTCAAACTTCTACAATCCACCAGTATCAGTAAATATACACAATTTCTACAGAAGTAAAAGTCATCTAAATAATTCCACATTAAAGAGATCTGTAACTAATGGAGAGGTTGCTGCTAGAAAACAACTTTATATTTCATTGTTTCATCTACAAATAAAGTGCCTGTTGCTATTGAGGAATACATTGCCTATGTTACAATAAAAAATGATAAGCTAGTAATATTGCAATAGAGAATGAATGGCAAACTGATAGGTTCATCGTTACTAGGTATCTATGCCAAAGAGGACACTCTCAGAACTGCAGCATCCACCCCCGTTAAAAGTACAACACAGTACAGTAACAGCAATGCATCTATATACTGTGGGAGTAGAACCCACAGCCTTCAGCATCAAAAGCAAGTACACTACCTGTTGTGTATTAAAAATGCAAGCAGACTCAGCATAAGCAGCACTAAACTTCTTTTCAAGCTCTCAGCTCCTTGCAAAATCCATTCAACTCTCAACTGTATCTGCCAACTTTGAAGCACTAACAATCTGGAAAAGGCCAAAATTAATTGGGAGGGGGAACAAAAGCCCCAAAACTAGGAACACATTTTAAACATTGCTTGTATAATCTTGGAAAGTTGCTAGAATAAAATGCTGTGTTACCGCCATGCATTTTACTGCCAAGTCTTGAACCCAGGACCCTATGCACTACAGTCAGAGCAACATACCACTACACCAAATCAGCTGTTTCTTGAAAGACATACTGAAACATAAACTGCTATCAGTTAGTGAATTCAGTTCTCACCATAGCTTTCAACCTCTTAGCACAAAAAAACTGGACAAAGCCAATAATGAGGGAATACAGCCCCAAAAATGGGGACAATTGTCAAATACTGATCATATAAACAGAAAATTGCTAGAATAAAATGTTTTGTGTTACCATGTACTTTAAGTCTGAAATTCAAATATCTGTCATTATTTAGTGAAATCAAAATCCAGAAATCCACAGATGTTATGAGGAACAGAACAAAAATATGAGGAAAACATTTCACAAGTGGTGGTGGGTAGGGAAGCTAAGCTCTAGCTACCTGCTTCCCAAGGTATGGGGTTTGGAGTCTCTCTAGCCACCAGTTATATGTTAACTGGAGCATTACACACACACACACACACACACACACACACACACACACACACACACACACACACACACACACACACACACACACCAAACCTCCGTTAATAACTTTCTCAGAAAAAGCAGCAGCAAAATACCTCCATTCTCAAACAGTAAAGTGCAACTTTGTTGCTAAGCCCCGCACGTTATACAGCATACCTCCATTAATAACTTTCACAGCAAAATACTTCCATTCTCAAACTATCCAGTAAAATGCAGCTTCAAGCCCTTTGTTGCTAAGCCCAGTGAGAGCAAGCTACCCAGCCAAATGTTGCATTCCCTTCCTGCGAGAGCAATGCTCAACCTGCAGACATTGCTGTCCAACCCGCTTCCAGTCTATGAGATCTCTGTGGTCAGAATGGTGCCTTCCTAATCTGGACTGGTTCACCAGCAGTCTGGATTCATTCCTATGTATATGTGAATCGGGAGTAACTGAATAACACGCATGCATGGGTGGAGTAGTTCCGGGATTGCTGTTTTTTTTTTTTAATTTCAATTTATTTTTTCTTTTAATTTCATTTTATTTACAGCTTGGGGATCTGCAGTCCAATAGCACGAGCCGCCACTGTTTGATCATTTTTTTTAAGTTTTTGATGTTAGTGGCCCTTTAGCAAAGTGCATAAACAGAAACACTTAAATTTCACCTTCAGTTTTAACTTTATTTGTATGTGTTTTCAAACAAAACACATTTTAGAATA
Organism: Protopterus annectens; assembly: GCF_019279795.1. Taxonomy (NCBI): domain Eukaryota; kingdom Metazoa; phylum Chordata; order Ceratodontiformes; family Protopteridae; genus Protopterus; species Protopterus annectens. The sequence goes on along the minus strand of NC_056732.1, from coordinate 448,200,794 downwards.
AAACAATTAAAATAACATCAAACAGGATAGTATAAAATAAAGCAAGTCACATTAAAACTTATAAATAAGACTACAATTAACAGTATAAATACTACAGTGTAAGCAGAGTAAGGTACAGTGCTGTGTCAACATGCAATAACGCTGGTGACAGGTGCAAAATAAAGGAAGAGTAAGTTAAAATAGCATAAAAAATCTTATTGCATATGCCAATTAAAATAAGTTTTGGGTAACCTACAAAAGCTAGCAAAAGTAAAGCACTATTGATACCACTGAGACTATAAGCTACAAAGACTGAAAGGCAATGGAACAAATGGTTGATGACTTTAAATGTAGCTGCAGCACCACCACCAGCCCTTGGGAAACTGAATGCAAACGTGAGAGAGTCAGTACATTACCACAAGCTTCTTCGGATAAGAAGCACCCAAGTCTTGTATGGCCAAACTGACTTAAAAATGATTCTATAACATACTGGAAGCCAGTGCAGGCTACAAACTTCAGGCTTAACATGCTGATAACACACTAATGAAGAGCCTGGCTATCAGGATCAGTACCACCTTTAAAAGGTCAAGCTCAATGTTATGGAGTCTCACGTAGAGGGCACTGCGACATGGACATCGGCTGAAAGATCAGCTTGACACAAATGGCATAAAGATTTAACAGCAGTAGCAGATACTTAGCCCCAACGTGTCAGAGCCTTATCCATAAACCCGAGCTTGTTTCCTCCATAAACAATGTAGTTTTGGAGGGAGGGAGCAGGAGATTCTGTCAAGGTATAATGAATTGCCATGGCCTGAGTTTTGAGGGGGTTAAGGTTTAGCTGATTTTGAATGAGCCACAAATGAATAACCTCCAACTCATTAGCAAGGAAAAATATCATTTTCATATCTTCTTGTGAAAGGAGAAGTAAAGCTGGGTATCATCAGCATAATACTGCAATCTAAAGCTGAGGACCTTTATCAGTCCAGCAAAAATGATTCTGCTTTTCAAATGTCTTTGGAATCACATTATTCCTGAAAAAAGTTCAGTGTAAGATGGACATATTTTTAAGATGTCACAAGGGTATATTTGTTGTGATGGATGAACTGATGATTTATAGCTGCACCAAAGCAAATCCTGGCAAATACTTCGAAACAGTGCTACATCTAGTGAATAGCCCTAATAGCCCATTTTTATTATTAGAATGCTTTTTATTGAAGTTGGCTTTGTGGCTCTGCCTCTTTATCCTTCTATGGGTCTGTCACACTCTCCTGAGGCAGTGGAAAAAAATGCAGAACAAAACTCAGCATTTTTTCCACTGACTTGCAATGCCAACTTCAATAAAAAGCTTTCTAATAATGACAGAGGGACAATATTTTACTCTAAGTAAAATATTGCCCCTCCGTCATTAGCGAGACAGAGGAAAAAATGCAGAGCATTTCCTCTCTCTAGCTAATACAGACTTGCGCAAGTGAGCACACTCACATAATCTCGCATCTCCGTACATGATTTCCTATGCACGCGCACACACAATCTCGCATCTCCGTACATCATTTCCTCCAGAAACACACACACACACACCTACAAAAAATATATAGTCTGAATAACTTACAGAAACACACACATGCGTGTCTGCATGCACACACAGAATCTCGCATCTCTGTGCATCACTTCCTCCACAAACACACATGCATACAAAAATATATATTCTGTACATCTTTACAATTTATGTAATCTATACTCTTAGATCTTTCAAATATGGAGGATATCATTCACTTGTTCTGTTAGAAAACCTGTTGCTTTTTTTTCTTTTGAGAAACAGATGAAAAAAGAATGCATGTGATTCCTATATTTTTATATATGATTTTTTATTACTACTGACCACATCCACAGATGTTTTAGTCTTTCTTCCTATTACACTGAATATTTTAGCAACTTGCAGGGAGTGTGGCTAGTACTTATCAGTTGTCCTTTAAATGTCAACGAGAAAAAAGAAATTATGTACTTACCATAACGTTCCATATTTGTTGTCCATCTCGCCATTCATTCTTACTGGATGGGTTCGGAGCCAATCCTCGGCTCTGACTCGGCTGAATAAACTAGCTCAAAGTCTCTAACTTGGCTTGTGGCAGGAAGGTATCCCATCATGCAGTGGTGTAAATCTCCAGATCTTGTTTGCTGCCAACTATAAATAATCTGTGAAAACTACCAATGATACAGCAGGTATAGAAACAATAAGGAAAAAAACTACAAACGAGCTCCTTAGTAAGGAAGGAAAACCTCACCTCTAGGTCCTCTAGGAGTCCTTGGAAGGGGGAAGGTGGGAGGGTTGTAAGAATGAATAGCGAGATGGACAATAAACATGGAACATTATGGTAAGTACATAACTTCTTTATGTTATGTTGTCCTAGCTCGCCTTCATTCTTACTGGATGGGACAGCGTCCCTAGCACCTTTTCCCTGGATGGCTCACGAAAGAACATCTTTGAGCACAGTGGAACCAGAGGAGGCCCTGTCTCTGGAGGCCAAATCCACTTTGTAACGAGTAATAAATGTATAAGGAGTAGCCCACGTAGCAGCAGCACAAATACTGCCCCATTGACAATCTGGCCAGGTAAGCAGAGGATGTTGCTAATGCTCTGGTCGAGTGGCCCTTAACTTTGACTGGTAAATGTTTGTCATTTGAGGAGTATATAAAGGTAATGCAATTTGAAAGGGTATTTTTGAAACTGGCATGCCCTTTTTTGCTTCAGAAAAGGAAATGAATAATTGATTTGTTTTTTTGAAATCTTTAATCCTATGCAGATAAAACCTAAGCTGTCTATGCACATCCCGTTGGTGACGTTTGTACTCTGCCTTGTTGCTATGATTGTGAAAAAACACTGGGAGCTCAATAGATTGATTTAGATTGGTTTGGGAACAAACTTTTAGCATGAAGGATGGGTTAGTATGTACGGAAACTCTATCTCTATTGAAAATCAGGTATGGTGGCTTGATGGATAAAGCTTGCAATTCTGAGGATCTTCCTGCAGATGTAATGGCTACCAGGAGAATAGTTTTCCAAGAAAGGTATTTGAGATTACAAGATGACGAGGGCTCGAAAGGAGGCAAAGTTAGGTGAGTCAGGACAAAATTCAATTCCTATGGAGGAAGAGGCTCTTTAATGGGAGGTTTCAATAAACAAGTGCCTTTCAGAAATGCTTTACACAATTTGTGTGACATCAGGTTAGGAGTATATTCACCAATATAGAAACTGATATTGCAGCTAGTTGGACTCTAATTGTAGCTGTTGCAGAGCCTTGCTGAAAAATTTCCGCAATAAATTCCAAAACTGAACTGATTGGGGCAGAGAAAGGGTCAATTTTTTTCCCTTGTTCCCAGTAGGAGAACCTCTTCCATTTACAGCATATAACTTTCTTGTCGAAGCCTTGTGAAGGGATACCAAAATGTGTTTTACTGCTGGTGTGAAGTCTTGAAGCCTGACTAAGTTTGGAAGTGGAGCAGCCATGCTGTCAAATTGAGGGTTTGGAGAGCAGGATGAAGAGTTCTTGACATGTGAGTCAGAAGGTCTGGAACTGGGTCCAGAACCCACAGTTTCTCCTGTAGGTGAGGCCAGAGAAAGGGAAACCAAATCTGACAAGGCCAGTGTGGGGCAATGAGAATCAGCCTACTTCCCAAGGATTTTGCTTTCTGGATGACTTTGGTTATGAGAGGAATGGGGGAAAAAGCATACAGAAGTCCGAAGGGCCAATCATGAACGAGTGCATCTGCCCCAAAGGGGGGGGTTAGGGCAAAGTAGCTGCTGCATTTGGCATTCATGGGAGTGGCAAAGAGATTGCAGCAAGGCTGGCCCCATTTTTGGAAGATCTCTTCCACTATGTTTTGGTTCAGAGACCACTCGTGAGGCACTAAAAGCGCCCTGCTGAGCTTGTCCGCTATCATGTTGGATTTCCCAGGGATGTGCGTTGCTATCAGAAACGTTGGGAAGAAATTGCTCATTGCCATACTCTCAGCGCCTCACGACAAAGGGGGTATGATCTGGTTCCTCCTTGCTTGTTTATGTACCAGACTATAGAATATGTTGTCTGACTGGACTGCAATCATTCCTAGTGGAAGAGAGTCCTGGAGAGCCTTCTAGGAGCACTGCTCTCATCTCTAGGATATTGATATGCAGATGGGTCTCATGTTCTTGCCATGTGCCTTGGACTGTCCCTCCCAGATAATGCCTCCTCACCCTACCTGTGAGTCACCCGTGGTCACTGTAGCTACAGGTAGTTGTGGGGCAAAGGGTCGTCCTATGGTCACCTGGTCAGACTGAAGCCACCATAGGAGATCTCTCTTGCATGAATCTGTGATCCTGACTCGGTGAGACATGGGAAGTTCTTGCAATGACCATTGAGCAAATAGAAGTCAATGAAGAATTTTCATATGCATTCAGGCTAGGGTAACTAAGGTGATCGTTGAAGCCATGGTCCCTAGGAGTTTCAAAATTGTCTTTGCCTTCACTTTGTTTCTGGGTAAAAGGCTGATTATTTGTTGTCAGAGAAAAGAAACCCTGTCCTGTGGAAGTCAGGCCATCATGGATACGGTGTCGAGATCTGCGCCTATGAATGTGATATGTTGACAGGGCAACAAGGCAGACTTTTTGTAAACTGACTGTAATCCCTAACTGGGAGCAAGTTTGAATAGTGGTGTCCCTAGCCTGTTGAAGTAGATGCTAGATGCTTGGTGGTGGCAGTAAGGAGACAGTCATCTAGATATGGAAACACTTGGAATTCCAGACATCTCAAGTGAGCCGTGACTACTGCCATGCATTTGGTAAACACTCTGGAGGCTGAAACTGGTAATGACTAGCTCCCAGCCACAAGCGTACATGACTCCTTGATGCTCTGTCCATTTTTATGTGGTAGTACGCATTTTGGAGGTCTACTGAGCACATCAAACTGTCTTTCCATAAAAAGGGAAGAATCGACTGCAGTGTCACCATTCGGAACTTGGACTTCTTCATAGATTCGTTTAGCTTGCTGAGATGCAAAATGGGTCTCTAGTCCCCTGTTCTTTTTGGCACTAAAAAGAATCTTGAGTAAGTTCCAAATCCTATTTGGTCTGTGGGAACTTCTTGGATGACTCTTTTATCTAGCAACTTTTGAATTTCTACAGTTGCTTGTTCCCTTTGACTGGGTGAAACATCCAGGATTGTTATGATCTACGGGGCAGGATGGCAAAAGGGAATGGAATAGCCTCTGGATATTATACTTTGTACCCACTTGTCTCTTGTGATATCTTGCCAGGCTTCTGGGTACAAAGAAACGTGCCCCCCCCCCCCCGACTACCTCCAGAGTAGAGCAGACGGGCCTTCTTTCAGGAGTGCTGGTAAGGCCGGATGTGAAAGAAATAGCGGTCACCCTGGTTTTGGGGACCCCCTCTGCCTCTGGGATGGCGTCTACCATTATTGCCTCCCCCTCTGCCTCTGGGGAAGGATTCACCTCATGCGTCTTGAAAAACTCCCTGGGATCTTTTGAACCACATCTTCTCACTCTTCTGACCTTTAGGATAAGGTCTCGAAGGAATGGAAAAATGTACCCCAATGGCAGAGAGAGTTTTCCCTTCCTGCTCGCATCTGGTGAGTGTGTCCTTGACTTCAGGCCCAAAAAGTGAGGAACCTTCAAAAGGGGTGCTGGTAAATGTAGACTTGAACCCATCCAGTAAGAATGAAGGCGAGATAGGACAATATAACATGAATTATTTAAAATGAAGGTAATCCAAAATTCTTGTGGAGATGATTAGTAAAGATGTTTAATCTCCAAGTTTTTTTGTGTTTTGTCAAGTAAAATGACTGCTTTTTTGAAAAAGAGAGGGAAGTTGCTTGTAACATTAATGTGTACTTCTTGACTGATGCTTCAAGCTGAACATGTGTATACTAGTGATACTGTACCTTTTTCAACTAAAACTAGTAATTGCTTTCCTTAGACTTCTGGCAATATATGTGGTAAAAAAATCTATTTTATTGCTGAATGTAGTTGGATTTGGGACAAATGTCTGCAATATGCAACATGAAAAATGCATGATTACTGGCGCAGTATAACACTGTTTTCCTCATGTAACAAATAACACTTGGCATGGTTGTTTTACACTGACGTTCAGTGACCCATAAGTGAAAGCAAACAGCCGATGATCTGAATCAATGAATTGTCAACCCTCTCCAAAAAAAAAAATATTGAAAAGCACATTTTAAGCGCTTTTTGCAAGAGGAGCAAGCCCCTCTCCTCTGCCTAATGGGGGTTGGGGCAAGCTCTCCACACATATATGCCACCTACATGATCATCCCAGCTCTAAGAAGGGAGTATTACTCAGCACTGATTTTCTGCAGAGGCTCTCTGATCCTCAACTCCTTGAGCTTTAGGCAACAGAAACTCAAGAAGGCAAACTTTTTACCCCAGTAGGGTAGTGTTAGTTGACACATTCAGCTAGAATTTTCAGTGAAAGAAAAAACTGTCAACAAATGTCATATTTTCCGATTAATTCCCTTAAGCTGCAGGATATTTACACATTTTTTTGCTAAAAATATGTGAAAATATACGGCTTCATATCATCCCCTATATTTTGTTCAGAAATACCTTTTTATTAATTATTAGAATGCTTTTTATTGAAATTGGCTTTGTGGCTGAATGCTTTTTATTGAAATTGGCTTTGTGGCTCTGTCTGTTTTTCTCTCTATGGTTCTGTCACGATCTCACAAAACAGCGGAAAAAACAATGAGAAAAACTCAGTGTCTCACTAAGCCAATTTCAATAAAAAGTATTCTAATCATGACAGAGTGATAATATTTTAGTCTTTAAATAAAATATCGTCCCTCTGTCATTAGCAATACAATAGGTTCACAGGTTCATCGGGCACCCCAAGGGCACTTATAAGCCTAGCCAGAGTGTGTCGACTTTCGCCACCCCATTGATTAATTAACTGATCCTCTGTCAAGCAGAGCCAATGAAGTGATCCCAGGGGTGTATTTTCTGTTACCCATCCACTCGTCAAGGTTCCTCTTGAAGAGTGTTAGTGAGGGGCTCTGCCTAATGTAGTTTGGAATTTTGTTCCAAAGCATGGGGAGTCTCTGTGACAGGAATCTATTCCTCCAGCATGTTCTATTTATTGTTGTGGTGAGGTTTAGCTCACTACAGCGTGTGGCTTGCAGTGACTTGGATTTCTTTAGGTGGAGCATGTCCATCAATTCTGAGTTGGACATGGCTTTGTAAGTCAGGCAGAGATCACCTCTGAGTAAGCAATATGCCACTGAGTACAGCCAGAGTTTTTTCAGTCGGGCTGCATAGGACATATGTTTGAGGCCAGTAATCCTCTTGGTGAGGAACTTTTGTGGTCTCTCCAGCTGTTGGAAGTGTCTTGTGAGGCACATCCCAAATGGGGCATTGTACTCTATGATTGGTCTGATGAGTGATGAGTAGAAGGGCACTATAACCTCTTTATTTCTAGATGCGAACCCTTTAGTAATTAGATGGGCCACATAGAAGGATTTCCTAACTACTTTGGCAATACGATTGTCAAAGGAGAGATTACTATCTACCTGGGTCCCCAGATCTCTTATTACCTATTCTGTGTTAAGGGGGCTGCCACCTATGTGGTAATTCGTGGGTGTTTTGTTTTTCTCAAATGGGATGACTATGCATTTTTTGGCATTTAGCATGAGCCCATGACTTTGACGCCAGGTGTCTTTCTCAGTAAGGCCCTTTTGGAGGATGTCCGTGTCAGCCAGAGAGTCAATTATGGCTCCCAGTTTGCAGTCATCGGCGAACTTGGTTAGCCATAGTCCTCCTGTGTTTGCTTGTACTTCTGAGAAGTATATGCCAAACAGTAGGTGTCCCAGGACCGAGCCTTGCAGGGCACCACTTGTGACTGGTTTAGAGTCGGACCTGGAGCCTGCTAGCCTTACCGTGTGAGTTCTGTTCGTAAGCCAGTTGGCAAACCATCTCATGACGTAGGGGTTTATGTTCAGGCTGGTGAGTTTTTCTGTAATACCTGAGTGGGAAATGGTGTCGAAAGCCTTGGCAAGGTCAAAGTAGGATGTGTGAGCAACCTTTCCCTCTTCTATGGCCTTGGTGACTGTCTCAAAGAAGTCAACCAGGTTTAGTAGGCATGATCTGCCCTTAACAAAGCCGAACTGGGTCGGGTCAAGTGTTGGGAGGTTCCCAATGTCTTTGTTAATGAGTTCCATGATGATGCGCTCCATAGCCTTGCAGACCAGGCTAGTCAGTCTTATGGGGTGATAGTTACCAGGGTCAGTTGTGGCCCCTCCTTTGTGGAGTGGAATAACCGTTGCTGTGCACCATTCTATGGGCATGTAGCCTGTGGAGAGGCTGAGGTTGAACAGCGTGTTTAGGTAGGAGGTTAGTTCGTTCTATAGTTCATGCAAGACGCAGCCTGGGACACCATCTGGCCCCACTGACGCTGTGTTTTTGGCTTTTGAAAGGGCTAGTTTCACCTGTGCATCTGTGATTTCCAGAGCACTACACTTTTCCGGTACTGTTATGGGCCCTTTTGCGGGTGAGAGGGGGGTGAAGTTTGCACTGAATCTATCTGACAGGATGTTGGCAATATCAGTAGGTTCAGTATATTTTGTGCTATTTTGCACTAGTTCAGTGCATATCTGTGAGTTGCCACTTAGATATTTAACATAGCTAAAGAAGGCTTTGTGGTTATCTTTTGAATCCTTGGCTATTTTTCTTTCGAAGTTAGCCTTGAATGATTTTATGAGGGGGAGCTTAGTTTCTTACTGATACTGATCAGGGATGTCTTTCCTTCTTGGGATTTGCTTTTTTTCTGAACTCGTTTCCTCCTTCTATTGTATAGCCTGTTTATAGCAGGGGTCCACCAGACTGGTTTCCTTCTCTTAGAGGAGTGAGTCTTGGTTTTGCTAGGGATGGCACGATCCATGCATCCTTGTAGGTGCTCATAGAGTGCATTTGTAAAGGTTTCTGCATCTTGGGCAGCGTTATCCTTTAGCGCTGGGGCTGTGAAACTTACCGCCTCTGTCTTAAGTAAGGTGAAGTTTGCTTTAGAAAATGTTTTTACTGTGGTTTCCTTAGTTGAGGTGGTGGTGGGGTGTGGACATCCAGAGTGATTAGCTTATGGTCTGATCTAACCAGTGACAGGTTGACTTCCGGTGTGGAAAACCTGTCGCCCATGTTTGTGATGACCAGGTCCAATATGTTTTCACCTCTGGTAGGGGAGTTTACCAGCTGATCCAGGGTGTTTGAGTTAATGAATTCGAGGAAGAGCTGGGCCTGGGAGTTTGTACTCGAGTAGTTTTCCCAGTTAATGGTAGGGTAATAGAAATCGCCTCATGTACACAGACAACCCTCTCCTCCTACCATTTAACACTACAACCTGTGAGAGATGCACTTATATAGCCAAACTGGAAGCAAAGCTCTCTTCACCCAAGACTGGACTAGACAGTCAAGAGCAGAAGGTAAACACTTGCACCACCCCACACTTATCACATAGTCCCTCAAAACCTACACCATCAAAATACACACATAGAAACACAAAACACACACCTACATTCGTGGAGGCTCTCAATAAAAACCTGCCCAAGCATGAGGGACCTCCAAAGTAGGAACGCAAGCAAACTCCACCCCCCAACACAACCCAAATGACACACAGCCCACAAACTCAGTGTGCCACTCAACCACAGCCCGTAAGGCATACCAACATACCCAATACTCTAGTCATAGGTGACTCTATAGTCAGGCACAGTGATGTTCCACTCACCACGCTAAACAAGGAGAAAGTTACTGTCAGCTGCCTGTCAGGTGCCAGGATCTGCCACATAACGCACACACTCAGGTCACTCCACAACAAGTGCAAATATGACACTGTTATTGTCCATGTTGGTGTGAATGACCTGAGACATACCTCCCTGGACTACATGAAGAGAGACATGGAGGAGCTCTCCAATTTTTTAGCCCAGGCAGGTATGACTCTAGCCCTGAGTAGCATCCTGCCATCACCCAGAATTATACCACAGTACAAGGACAAAATGATTGACTTCAACAATTGGCTAAGCTTCTGGTCTCATTCTAAGGGGATTCAGTATTTGTCTGCCTGGGACAACTTGATCGACAGACCACGATGCTTTGCCAGAAATGGCCTGCATCTGTCGCCCTTGGGATTCCAGATACTGGCAAAGACTCTTGCCACCCCTATAGTGGCATTTTTAGGCAAGGTTCAAATGACAAATTCACCACCATAACAGGTACAATCAAGCAAAATCTGAGGGTTTCAATGCTAGAAGTCGAAACCTCAAAATGCACTCACTCAAAGCACTCCTTAAAATGGAGAACATCAACATCTGTGCAGTGACAGAGACCTGGTTTAAAGCTCCAGAAGGCACCACTGCATTACCAGGCTATAATTCATACCACACCTTTCGGCCACCTAACCTGGAACGAAGCACTAAAAGTGGAGGAGTGTCCATATTCATTAAGGATATCCACACCTCCAAGCTAGTTGCACAGCATAATGCATCCAAGATTATCCAAGTGCAGCTAACTCTGGGCAAGACTGCAATCCACCCACCCCCCCAAGGATGCCCACTCCTCATTTCTTGATACACTGGAAAGTTTTAGGGTACAATCCAACACCCTAATAATGGGCGATTTCAACTACCCCACCATTAACTGGGAAAACTACTCATGTACCAACTCTTTTGCTCAACGTTTTCTGGAATTCATAAATTCCAACACCTTGGATCAACTTATTCACACCCCCACCAGGGGCAGCAATATCCTAGACCTGGTCATTACCAACATGGGCAACATGTTCCACACCAGAGGTCAATTCTTTGTTGGTCAAATCCGACCACAAGCTAATCACCCTAGACATCCACATGCCGCCCCCACCCCCAGTTAGGGAAACCACCATAAAAGAACTTCTCCAAAGCCAACTTCACACTTCTTAAGACAGAAGTGGCAAACTTCATGACACCCATGCAGATGGACAATAGAGGTACGACTGCTGAATCCTACACAAATACATTTTATAAGCACTTACACGAGTGCATGGATCATACTATCCTTAATGGAAGCAAGATGCTATCCTCCAAAAAAAGGAAGCCAATCTGGTGGTCCTCTGCCATAAACAAACTCTACAACAGAAGAAAGAAACTGTTGCAAAATGAGTAAAATCCCATGACTGGAGGAACTCCCTGGTCAACCTCAGTAAGAAGCTGAGATCCCTCATAAAATCCTCCAAAGCTAGTTATGAAAACAAAATTGCCACTGACTCTAAAGACAACCACAAAGCATTCTATAGCTATGTCAAGAATCTCAATGGCAACACTCAGATCTGCTTTGAGTTACAGCACAACGACACTGAATATACAGAACCAACTGATATTGCCAACATCCTGACAGATAGGTTCAGTGCTAACTTTACCACACTTTCACCCCCTAGAGGGCCCATCTCTATACCGAAAGAATGCAAAGTTCCTGTAATCATGGCTGCACAGGTAAAAAAAACACTCTCCAAAGCCAAGAACACAGCATCCATGGGACCTGACAATATCCCAGGCTGCATTCTACACGAACTACAGAATGAACTGGCACCCTACCTAAGTACCATGTTCAGTCATAGCCTCACCTCAGGCTTTGTGCCCACTGAATGGTGCACCATGACAGTTATCCCACTCCACAAAGGGGGAGCCACGACGGACCCCGGGAACTACCACCCCATTTGCCTGACGAGTCTGGTCTGCAAGGCCATGGAAGTATCATCATGGAACTCATAAACAAAAACATTGGTAATCCCCAAACTCTGGACCCTACCCAGTTCTGGTTTGTAAAAGGCTGATCATGTCTCCTAAACCTGACTGACTTCTTTGAAGCAGTCACCAAAGCCATAGATGAGGGTAAGGTGGTTCACACAGATTATCTAGATCTCACCAAGGCTTTCAACACCATCCCCCACTCTGGGATGATAGATAAGCTCACTAAACTAGGTATAAATCCCTATGTCACAAGATGGGTTGCCAACTGGCCCACGGACAGAACCCACACTGTGAAAGTAGCAGACTCCAAATCCGACTTCAGACCAGTGACAAGTGGAGTACCACAGGGTTCAGCCTTGGGTCCTCTCCTGTTTGATATCTACTTCTCTGAAGTACAGGTTAACACAGAAGGTCTTTGGCTAACAAAGTTTGCAGATGACTGCAAACTAGGAGCCATAATCAAAACTCCTAACGATGTGGACATACTACAAAAGGGCCTCACTGAGACAGATGCCTGGTGCAAAAGCCATGGCCTGAAGTTCAATGCCAAAACATGTATTGTCATCCCCTTTGGTAAAAACTCTGTACCCATGAACTACCACATAAGTGGTAGTCTACTTAATGCAGAAAGTGTGATAAGAGACCTTGGGACACAGGTGGACAGTAATCTCTCCATTGATAATCGCATCGCCACAGTGGTCAGGAAATCCTTCTACGTGGCTCACCTCATCACAAAAGGTTTCTCATCCAGATAAAAAGAGGTCACTGTTCCCCTCTACTCATCACTCATTAAACCCATTATAGAGTACAACGCATCTTTTGGTATGTACCTCACAAGACATCTACAACAACTGGAAAGCCCGCAGAAATACCTCACAAAGAGGATTACTGGCCTCAAACAGATGTCCTACGCAGACCGTCTCAAAAATCTCCAGCTTTACTCTGCTGCATATAGCCTACTCAGAGGTGATCTCTACCTAACATACAAAGCTATGTCAAACCCAGAGCTGTTGGACATGCTCCCCTTAAAGAAATCCCAATCCCTCTGAGCTACACGCTCTAGGGACCTAAACCTTGTCACCACAATAAACAGAACATGCTGAAGAGATAGATTCCTGTCCCAGAGACTTCCTATACTCTAGAACAGACTACCTATCTATGTCAAACAGACCTCCTTATTAGCACTCTTCAAGAAAAATCTTGATGACTGAACGGGAAATAGGAAATTCACCCCAGGGATCACTTCTGTGGCTCTGCTCGACAGGGGCACAGGAAAATAATTTTCTTGGGTGGCGAAAGCCAGGGTACCTTTTTGGCTAGGCTTATATAGGTCCTAGGGCTAATAGCCTAGTACATACCTATGAACTTATTAGGGTGTTCGGTAGGACCTTCATGTTTTCCAGTGTCTCCAGAAAGGTGGAGTGGTGGTCCTGGGTCAGAGAAGGTGATCTGTAGCAGGTCACAATTTGCATTGCAGATTTGCCCGATGTTAGTTGCACATGGATGATCTCAGAAGTATCATGCTGTACCACTAACTTGGAGGTGTAGGTATCCTTGATGAATATGGATACACCCCCTCCTTTTGTGTTACAGTCCGTGTTCTGTGGCTGAAACGTGTGGTATGAGTTGTAGCCCGGTAGTGCTGGGATGCTCTCTGGAGCCTTAAACCAGGTTTCAGTTACTGCACAGATGTTGACGTTCCCCATACTGAGGAGTGCTTCTTGCATGTGCATTTTGAGATTTTAAACTCCTAGCACCGAGTAGCATAACCTCAGTTTTTTGTTAATTGTACTGTTTATGGAGGTGGGTTTGACTTTTGAGTCTTGCCGAAAAAAGGCACTATGGGGGCAGCAAGAGCCTTGGCCAGTATTCGAAAGCCTAGGGGTGACAGGTGCAAGCTGTCTCTTGCGAAGCAATGTGGCTTGTCGAGCATGTCATTCCAGGCTGACAGACACTGGATCCCCTTTGAATGACACCAGAAGCTTAGACAATTGTTGAATTGATCATTTTTTCTTTATAATGAGGTATTATTCTTGGTCAGGGCAGGATGCTACTCAGGGTCAGAGTCATACCAACCTGGGCTACATGATCAGAGAGCTCTTCCATGTCTCTTTTCATATAGTCCAGGGAGGTACGTTTCAAGTCATTCACACACACAGACACACAGACACACTCGCATCTCTGTTTATTTCCTCCATACATGCGTGCGAGCGCGCACACACACACACACACACACACACACACACACACACACACACACACACACACACACACACACACAGAGTGGGATGCACTATACTACAAGTGGCCTTAAACAAGAAACACACACACACACACTTGCATCTCCCTATAACATTTCCTCCACACACACGCACGCAAACACCGAATCCAAAACACTTGTACATTTACAAATACTGGCCATCCATACAATTTGGACTAAAACTATTCTAATATTATAACAGTATCTTTCCTCACTCCGTACATCATTTCCTACACACACACACTCAGATCAGGATGCACTGTACTAAATGAGAAACATGCATCTACACTAACACACACACACACACACATGGAAATAATGACGAGCTACTCATTAGTGAGGGACACACCTACAAAGATGCGACAGGACAACAGAGGGACAGAGCAGGAAGCACTGTACTACAAGCAGCCTTAAACTAAAACTTACATCATTTCCTCTACACACACACACACACACACACACACACTCTCTCTCTTGCATCTCTCTACACACTACAGACAATATTTTACTTAAAAAAAAAACTAAAAAATAAAAATATAAAAAAATATTTTTTTTTTAAAAAGAATGCCTTTTACTGACTCATTCTAAAAAGTAAAAAATAAGGAAGAAGAGTAAAAACTTTGCAAAAGAAAAACACACAAGCTGATTTCAGAAAATCATTCAAGGTTGGTTTTGCTGATTCCTGCTACTTCTTCTAGTACCTCATTATCACAGTTAGCAAAATCAACCTCAATCGCTTTTCTGAAATCAGCTTGTGTGTTTTTGTTTTGCAAAGTTTTCACTCTTTTTCCTTATTTATTATTATAATGCTTTTACTGAAATTGGCTTTGTGGCTCTGTCATGCACCTCCTATTGGTTGCTGTTCCTGCTTCTGAGCTGTCCAGGGTGCTGAAGTACTGTGCATTGCATAATTATTGGTTCTCACTGCCTCCTACTGCTTGCTGTTCCTGTATCTGGGGTGACAGGGTGCTGAAGTACTTTGTATTGCATAATGATTGCTTCTCACTGGATGTAGGTGTTGCTTGTTGTCGCATCTCCCTGCATCATTTCCCACAGGCACTTCCACCTCTGCTTCCACCTCCATACCCTCCAACCCTAACCGCCCCCCCACTTTCATCCTCAAACCCATATCCACCTATTATATAAAAAGACTTCTCACTAAACTAAAACTCAGCTCTAATGCCTCTGACAATATGCCTTCAATCTTCCTCAAAGCTGTCACTGATGGGATTGCTTTCCCTATTAGCATCCTAATAAACAGATCTATACAAGAATCTTATGTCCCTAAACTCTGGCATACAGCCTATACTCGACCCCTTCACAAAGGCGGCAAAAACAATGCTATCTCTAATTTCCACCTATAGCAATACTCTCCCCCATCTCCAAAATCCTAGAAAAATGTGTCCATCTCCAACTCATGCCTTTCCTAACTCAAAACCAACTCCTTACCCCAACCCAACATGGTTTCCGTCCCGGGTATAGCATTATAACAGCTCTGATCTCATTCCTAGACACAGTCAATCATGCCTGAGATTCAGGGGAAATAGCTTCCACTGTTCTCCTGGACCTCTCCAAAGCATTTGATACTATTTCCCATAACCATCTACTTACTCATCTTTCTAACCTAAATCTCTCCCAAAATTTCATCTCCTGGTTCTCAAGCTACCTGACAGATCCCAATCTGTGAAATGGAAAAAGGGCATCTCTCCCTTTCGACTTACCCCTACCGGCATTCCACAGGGATCCATCCTAGGTCCTATGTTGTTTAACATCTTCATCAACACATTTCACTCTGCTATACCCAATGCCAAAATAATCCAATATGCAGATGACTCAACTTTAGTCTGCTCTGCCACTAATCTCCCCAAACTCTTATCAAAGATGCAGTCTGCCTTCTCAACCACTGAGGCCTGGATGCACCAAAATCATCTCTCCCTAAATGTAAACAAATCCAAAATACTAATCTTCCTACCATCAAAATCTTTCCCTTTTGACAAAACATCTTTCAAAGTGTAAAGCCAAAACAACTCACCTATTGAAATCGCCCCCCATGCTAAATTGCTAGATGTCACCACAGATGAGCAACTGAAATTTGACAAACATATTCTCCAAAACATAAAAAAAACATCAAAAATTAGGGATGCTATATAGGAACACTCGCTTACTATCTACCCATACTAGACATACCCTCGCATCCACTTTCCTAGTGCCCTCTATAATGTATGGCACACCTCTTCTAACCAATCTATCTGCATCCATAACTTCCAAATTAGAAATTTTCTATAACAAAATTTCCAAATTTGCCACTAATTCTAAAAACTCCTCACTCCATTGCCTTGCCCTACACTCTCTACATTGGTTAGAACTTCCAAACCATCTGAATTATCTCCAGCTCATAACAGCTCATAGATTAATCTTTAACCCATCTAAATGCTCTGCCCTTACAAACATCCTTCTCCCTTATACCCCTAATAGAACTCTTAGGTCTGCCCAACAAAACTTAATCACTGTCTCTAAACCTAACCATCCAGCAGGACAACTACTTCTCTCCTTCGCCTTAGCCAAAAAATAGAACTCTCTCCCTCCCTCCCTAAGATCTTTGCTGAACATAAAAAACTTCAAAACCCAACTTCACTCCTTTCTACTTTCTAATCGTAAATGTACTTGCATCCT
Source organism: Protopterus annectens (assembly GCF_019279795.1). Taxonomy (NCBI): domain Eukaryota; kingdom Metazoa; phylum Chordata; order Ceratodontiformes; family Protopteridae; genus Protopterus; species Protopterus annectens. The sequence goes on along the minus strand of NC_056732.1, from coordinate 448,184,110 downwards.
ACCAACCTAAGTCATCCCTCCTTTAAATTCTTTTACTTCTAAGCTAATTTTCCACTCTCTAATAATAGCTTTCTTTAAAAATCACTAACTACTTCCTAAATTGCTACTGTTATTTCTTACAACAAGGTTATTCAGACATAATACTGTCTAGAATCTAACAATGACAACTGCCTTTCTCGGAACAATTTTGTAAATACTATTATTTGATATGTAAATATTAGTAATTGTATTCCTTATCTACTGTATATATTCTGTTTATATTTTGCTGTTTTACATTTTGCTGTGTTTTCTATTTTGTAATGTTTGCTACAGTTGGAGCTTTTCTCCCCGGGCCTCCACTGAAAATGGACTCCCTGAGCCAGTGGACTTCCCCAGTCATCAAACTGGAAATAAATAAAAATAAATAAATATCCAGCCACCCACCCCACACATAGTTCCTCGATGCACTGAGCTGTCCAAGTTACTGAAGTCAGAATTATTGTTCTATTTTACTTAAAAAAAAAAAGTAAAAAAATATGCATCTCCCTACATCATTTTCTACACACACACACACACACATCTCCCTATGTCATTTCCTCCACACCCACACACCCACCCACCCATCTCCTCAATGCACTGAGTTGTCCAGGGTGCTGAAGTCAGAACTGGTGCTCTATTTTACTTAAAATCCAGAAATACAAAAACAGAATGCTTTTTAGTTATGTTCCTTGACAAACTGACATGTCCAGGGTGTTTAAGTACTGTCTATTGCATAATGATTCCTTCCCATTGGGTGTAGGTGCTGTCTGCATTGCTGACTTACCCACCTACATTCCTCAACCACATTGTCAATAAACATTCAAGACAATATTGATTGATTACTATTAATAAATCTTGATACATCTACATAACTACAGAATTACTGTTTACTTCAAAAGTAATAAGTAAAAAAAAACTTTTTTTAATAAAGAATATTTTTAGTCAGTTGCTCTAAAAAGTAAAAAAAATAAGGGAGACGACTGAAAATTTTGCAAAAGAAACACAGAGAAGCTGATTTCAGAAAAGCATTTGAGGTTGGTTTTGCTAACTCCTGTTACTACTTCTGCTAACTCATTACCGGAATCAGCAAAACCAAGAACAAATGCTTTTCTGAAATCAGCTTGTCTTTGTTTATTTTTCAAAGCTTTTAGACTTCTTCCTTATTTTTCTTTTTACTTTTTAGAACAACTGAATAAAAAAAATTATTTATTTAAAACATCTTTTTTTATTTATATTTATTTAATATAAAAATCCTTGCCTTATTTCTTCATTTGCAAATCATGTGTTTAAGTCATTTCAACATCTGCCTCCTCCTGAGTACATGCTTTTCATCTGCTACTTACATTTTTGATGTTGACACTAACATTGCTGCCTCAGCCTGTTTAATGTAAGCATTATGAACAAAAGTCACCTTAATGAAAACAAGATTCAATTAAATTGAAAAGATTGAAATGTATTTTAGTGGGGGAAGGAAGGAAGGGAGGGAGAGGCCAACACACACACACACACACACACACACACACACACACACACACACACACACACACACACACACACACACACACACACACAGCAGATTGCATGACTGGCACCTAACTACTTATTATCAAATGTGAAGTCTCCACACTTTAGGGAAAAGGGAATATCTGCATCCCAGCAACCTTCCACCACTATAAATGATGATCACAAACAGGCAAAAAAATGATAAACACCACTACATGCATACAGCAATTTCATAACCTACGCTACCCACCTTACCCTGTGCTGTATAGTAAATACAAAGCATCCTCTGTCATAAGTTTTGTACCACTTTCTGAGAAGCCACCATTTGCATGGCTAAATACTGTTCAGCAACAATTATGATACTCAGACAATTAAAACAAAAAATAGAAAAACTGTTTTGCACAAACTGACTCTATTTTCACCTCATCTGCTGTGACTTTTTTTTCAGTTGTTCTCACATTATGCAGACACTACAACCTATAAGCCTTAAAAACCAGTTGCACACACATGGGCTATGGACACAACTTCAGTATCATTTTGTTGTACTTCTACCATCCTGCTAGTACATAGAATTATGATGTACTAAATACATGATGTTGGATCTGCAGTTGATGCTGCCCTCTGACTGTTACACAACCACACCAAATGGACTCATATACATCCATATCAACAGCTACTGCACTACAGCATTATTCAAGAATAGGCACCAGTAAGGACACAGGGGCAAAAAATGTATTGCCTGTATGTGCAGACAGCTAGAAAATTATATAAAAGGTTAGGAAAAAGGCTGACTCATCTGTTACCAAATATGTTTTATGGAACACTAACAAGCAATGGGCAAGCAACAGTACACTGGAAGTTCTGTGCCACCTTTTTTCTTATGTGACAAAAACATCTCTAACAGACAATACTGATGTGATGAGGTAACTGCTAGAGAAAACTTATTTACACCATAGACAATTATGAAAATAAAGGAAAACACTCAAGCTAAATAATTCAAACAACAGAATACATTTCTAATGGACAGAAATCCAACGCCACTTGACATATCTTATATAGGATCATAGGAGGTTACTAGGCTATTGGCCCTGAGGTTCCCTAGTCTTGATCGAACTTGAAAGCACGAAATAGCAAAATACTGAAACGGCATATAAGTGAATTATTTCCCTGGGAAAGAAATCGCTTGACCGCCTTCGTTATTTTGCCATTTTTGTCACTGTAGTGCGATCTCAGAGTTGGTATATTTAATTGGGGGGGGGTGAGGGGCACAGCCCCCCACTTTATATAATGTTTTAAAGTTTTTTTTCTTTTCTTTTTTGGAACAGCGATTTGTTTTCCCTGGGAAAAAAATCGCTGTTCTAAGTGTTCAGGATTGTAAGCTTTCGCTTACATGGGGTCGATAAATCAGCGTTCGCTGATTTAATATAGACCCTTGGCCTTGAGGCCCCTATAAGCCTAACCAAGAGTTTATCCCATGTTTAGACAACTCAGCACCCAAAGCCCCTGTCCAGCAGGGACACAGGTGGAATCCCAGGGGTGTATTTACTCTTTCCCATCCAGTTATCCAGGCTGCATTTAAAAAGAGATAATGAGGTACTCTGTTTGACGTGGAAAGGGAGTCTATTCCACAGATGGGGGAGTCTCTGGGACACAAATCTGTCCCTCCAACAAGTCCTATTGATATCACAGACCAGGTTGAGGTCGCGCGTACAAAATTAATTAAAGCAGTATATGTTTTCTCTAAAATGAAAAGAATGGTACAGGAGAAAAGAAGGAATAGACAGATGGAAGGGAAGGCAGAGAAGTGATCATAAATGGACTTTTTGACATGATCAGTCTTTCATTTTTATCTTTATTGTCCTGTTTTCAATCTACTTCCTGTGAGTGAAATGACAATACAAATACTGCAGACATATTCAATGCAAAAGAATAGACAGTATGAACTTTATAAAGTCATCCTGGAAAGGATTTCTGAAATTACAAACCAGTTAATACACAGAATGCTCACCGTTTATAGGCATTCAGTCTTATTGGACCAAAATGAAGGACAAATGTGCAAAAATATTGCTTGTAATGAACATGCTATATTGGCATATACATAAATTCCAGAAACTCGAGTATGGGCAGAATGCTTAAATTACTTAAACGAGAGCATTCATACCTCTCAGCTGTCCATATCTTCAAAGAATGTCCAGATTTGTGCCTCAAATGTTTGGCCTGTTCCTCATAAAATGTGTGGCTTTCTGGTAAATCACTGAGGACTAAATTTACTAAATAATGACACACATTTGAATTTTAGACTTTATATCCTTCAGGAAAATGTATGTAAAAGAAATTCTATAAATGCTGTTATTCTAACAACTTTCTAAGATTATACAAGCAATATTTAAAACCTGTCCCTATTTTTTGGCCTTTACCCCCCCCCCAATATGTCCAATTCTTGCTCTAAGACGTTGGGAGGTATTATTACATTCACTGATGAAAACTAAGCTACACAAGGATACATCTGCTGCTATGTCAGTTGTATTTATCCTTTTACCCATTGCAACCATATATTACACACTAAGACAGGAGTTAACACGTACAATGCCAAGTTTGCAAAAAGAAAAAGGCTAAAATTTCTTCTTGAATCTTATTATCCAAGGCAACAATGCAAGAGAAGACTGACACAAAATGGATATTATTATATAGCTCTTTCACAAGGACTTGATATGTTCATATTCCACTGCAAACAAGCAAAAAAAGAGAGGGGGGGGGAGAGATAGAAGCACACAGAGGACAGAAAACTTACTGCTGACCATGACAGCATTATCAGACTTGCATTCTTCTTTACATGCATGACCAGACCTCCCTGTTTTTATATCAGTCAGGAATACTTCCCACACACACTGACCTCACTACACTGTACAGTGCAACCAGAGATATTCTACATGAGGAGTTATACTGTACAACAGTGCACAAAACTTGGGCTAGCACAATAATTACATAACATACAAATGGATAACTTCTAATAGCAAATGCCAGTATTATTCACAAAACATGTGCTGGGGAAAGCCAGCTATGGTTTTATTGCCTGTATGTCCTGCTCACATGTTCTCCAAATCAGGACCACATTTCATAAGAAACATAAGCGGATACTGAAACTTGGTGCTACATCTCTGAAAGTCATTTGTGTGGATTTGCATATGTGGACAAGCAACAGACTGGTCTGCCACTAAATGATACACTTTCATGATCTGCTAAGTTTAACTTGAACCACCTTCAATTGTGAGGACAATTTAGGGCTCAGTTATACCAACTGAATGGCAACATGCCTAATGTGCCACTTGTTTAACTTCTTTTTAGTGATGTCATTGTGGTCAAGGCAATTAAAACGTTAAAAAGATGTTGACAGATAAACATCTAGAGTCTCCTGAATGCATTGCTCATATCATACCTACAAATTCCTCAGAATCTATCCTTTACAATATATATATATCTATATATATATATATATATATATATATATATATATATATATATATACACACACACACACACACACACACACACACACCTACAACAAACAACAATCTCAAATGACTCTTTATAACCCCTGTTCCCCTTACTCCACCCACTCTACTCCTTTTCCGCTCTTCCCTCCCCTTTATGTGCACACTATAAATATCTACTTGCTGGTGTATCTTGATGAATTAATATGTACACTGCTAAATTGGTCTTTTGCACTTAAAAGCCTTGTACGTATACTCCTGTGCACATATCTACCCCGTGGTGCATTCTCTACTGCACTTAAACCATTCAAAAGTGAAGACAACACTGTAGTAAAGAATGATGCATATAAAACAAAAAAGAAATAAAAGACAAACACATGAGGAAAACAGAACAGTTGGAGAGTAAGAAATCAAGGAGAACAAAAGAAATTATGAGCAGGAAATAATATGAGATTAGTATAACACACTATAAGAGGAACCTACATCTGGATGTCTGGAAGAAGAAAAGCTAAAAAGAGCAACATGACAAAAGACAGATGTCTTAAGAGAATGAAAAGAAAATAAAGGAAAAAGTAGGTCTTTTTGGCAAAGACTATAAGTTGATGAATTTACTCCACAAATGCTATTAGCATGAAAGGATGACATGGAGATTAGTTATACATTCACTTAAGCATAAAACAACACTATACTACATTTGCAGAATGTTCCTGTTCCTCCTAAAGAAAGACAAAGACAGAACACAACTGGAAGCAGTGTGGAAAGGTAAATGTATCGTGGAAAAGATCAGAATACAAATGAAAGCTCTACCAAGGCCTAGATTTTTGGAAGAGCACCAGGAAAGGCAGAAAATAGGTAAAGAAAGAATGAGGAGTACAAAAGCACAAATGACAGTGTAGCAAGAAAAAATAAGATAAATGGCATTAGCTGCAAGCTTAAAAGGTGAGAGCATACTGCTGAATATTTCAAAAGCAATGTGTGTGCAAAATATATGAACTCATGATGAAATGGCTACAGCTAGATTGCAACACA
>NC_056732.1:448095569-448175569 GCF_019279795.1 Protopterus annectens | reverse complement strand
AAGATGTGGCTTTGAAGAGGGAGAAACAGCAGGAAATAAGAAATCATTGAGGAAAATCTTAGCCAAGAAGGGAATGGTCTGAGAAGTTAAGAAACAGATAGACGTGATAGTAGATAAGACAGAAGACTGATAAGATTAATAAAACAAACGATTACTACAACTGGAGCCACGAAGAGAGAGAGAGAGTTCCATCTGAGATAACAGAAATACATTATTGTTTAGCTAACAAATTAGAATATTACCATGGAAATGCAAATTAGAGAAAACTGCAAAGAAATTAATAAAACAAATACCATTATAAGATGGATATATATATATATATATATATATATATATATATATATATATATATATATATATATATATATATCTCAGTACAAGCTCAGAGAAAGGTGAGTAAGATAAAACAAAAGCATAATTTGAAAACTGATCAATCTGAATAACAAATTAAATACATTAAAAATCTCTACATAGATTAAAAAACATAGGGACCATACAGTGAAATAAGAATATATATTAAATAAGTTACTTATGAATGACCTATAGAAGCTTTGTATGGAATTGGGAAGGAAAACAACAGTTGTGACAACAAAATAGAATAAATGAATACATTTTGAGACGCATCTAGGAAGACCCCAATGAACACAACAAGACTGCGGAACAGGTGGAAAAAAATAAGCCGTTCCAATACAAAAGCTATGAAATGTAATGGAATACAATGTGGCACCTGCCAGCAAGATGAAAGCAAGGTTAAGAAGGGCTCAAAATTAGAAAATTTCAAGTCCAGATGCTGTATCTAACTTCTGGCTACAGATATGTTTGCATCTTTGTGTCATAGTTTAGCTACTCCTGAGTACCACAGACTTCTTTTTTAATGATCCTGGACAGTACTTTCAGTGTTTTTTATACAAACCAAGGTCTTTATACTTTTTTAGAAGATGTATAAAACAATGCATCACAAAACTAAGACATCTCTATTTACAAAACAAAGATACTGTCCCATTTTTGCAATAAAAAAAGTGCATTTACCCTGTTTTTTATTTGATTTTATTAATCAGATGTTATTAAATTTGTCCCACATTTTATAGTAGAAACAATAAATTTCAGTATGCCTGATTCATTTTTATACTGAAAAAGGGAGAAGGATCACTTCTTCCATTCTGACTCAGGTGTGTGAAAATCATCATGTGCAATAACATAAGCTTATTTTTGAAAAGAAAAAAAAATCATGAAAATATCTGGTTGCATTAAAAGCATTAAGGCATTTTTAATTATTCCAAGTATTTTGGGTTTCTAATACCATGACGGGAATGGACCCCATTCCTAAGTCAAAGTATGATTAAAATTCATGAAATTAGTATTGTTTCACTCTTTGATGTCAGCCAAAATTGCTCTTTGCAGCACCCGCAATGTGTCCAGTAATGACTCCTTCTGCAATTTGTATGGTGTTACATGAATTGGTAACATATCTAAATATGACTGTAAATTCTTTTTTATAAGACCAATTGCTCCTACTACTATTGGAACTGTCTGGGTAACTTTCTTCCACATGGCTCTTGTTTCTGCCTGCAGATCAAGGTATTTTATGACTTTGTGTCTCTCTGTACGCAAGACACTGTAGTCACTAGATGTGGCAATTTCAATGGTCAATGCTACTTTTGTCTTCTTGTCTTGGACCACTATATCCGGTTTTCTAGCATCTATCTTTTGAACTGTTGGTACTGGGTGATCTCATGTGATATAAACTTCATCATTCTCTAGGATTCTTTGTGGCTTATGTTGCCAGTGTTTTTGTGCAAACATTATGGTATTGAAGTGGCTGAATCTCCAGTGTAAGTCTCGCCACATTATTATATCTTTCAGTATACAGTCCCTCTGCCATTAGTGAGTCGCAACCAGCAACAAGGTGTGTGACTGTTTCCAATTCAGTTTTACAAAACCTACATATGTCTGTTTCTCCCCCATGTTCAATGGACTTTGTAAACCAGTGTGTACACGGCCCACTGTGTTGGGCTGCCAATATTAACCTTTCATTTCTTGATGTGAATTCACCTCTCCTTAACCATTCTTGCATTCATTCTTGATCAACATGAGGCTCTTCCACAAGTTTTCTATACTTGCAACTATATTTATGTGTTTTCCACATTTCTTGCCTTCTCATCTGGTCCTTTACCTTATATTCTTTCTTTTGTTTTTTTAGCACATTCAGTTGCTGCCTGTTTTTTATCTACTTCTGGTTTGATTTCCATTCCTGCTTGACGTTGATATGCTTCTGCTAAATTAAGCAGATATGTCATCTTAGATTTATTTTCCTCATGTTTCAAAAATGTCACTACATTTGGATCTTGTGAGGTCAGTAGACATGTGTGGAGTCCCACGATTGCAGATATATACATGTAATCAATTTCAAGGAGGCCCATCCCACCTTCAGAATGGGGAATACATAATCTTGGTATACAATGATTTTTATAAATCATTTGGTCAGCAAGAAGCATCCTTCTTGCTTTAATATCCAATCTATCCAACACTTTTTGGGGCCAGTCAATCACTTCAATATAAATTAGGACAGGAAGAGCAAACTGATTTATGGCTTGGATCTTGTTCCTAGATGTCAATGCTGTTTTCAGGATTAATTTCAGTCTTCTAAAGTACTCCTTACTGAGCTTTATTCACATTTGTTCATGTTTTATTGCTGATCCTTCATCAATTCCCAAGTATTTACACACTCCCTCTTGCTCAAGTTCTTTTATATCACATTCTTGTCCTAAACTGATGTTTCCTGGTGCTGCAGTTTTCCTTTTTTAAAGGTTGCTTTTGCACATTTATCAAGACCAAATGACATTCCAATATCATCTGAAAAAGTTTTGACAACCTGCAGCTGTGGTTTCAGTTCCTCATCTGACGAGCTATACAGTTTTAAATCATTGACAAAGAGAAGCTGAGAAGTCATTAAGACTTTGTTGTTTTCTAGAAGCCAAGTTGTAGCCATGGCCTAAGCTGTTAAGTAAACAGCTTAATGGATTAATGGCAAGGCAGAATAGCAACGGTGACAGAGAGTCACCCCGGAATATCCCCCTTTGAATTTTTATCCCTGGGATAATAATCTGTCCTTTATCATGGCTTAATTGCAAAGTGGTCTGCCACTGTTTCATGGTTACTGTAATGTAGTCAATCAGTGTAGGGTGTACCTTATACATTTTAAGCACTCTTTTATCCATGAATGTGGGATAATATCAAATGCTTTTTTGTAGTCAATCCATGCCATAGTTAGATTCTTCCCCTTCTTACAGTTCTCCATTATAACTTTAACAACAAATGATCCTTTGTTCCATATGACTTTCTTTTAGTGCCCTTTTGTTTTACTGTCATAATTGAGTTTACTTCTAAATGACTATAAACTCTGTCGGCGTCAATTCCCATGTATAGTTTATACGCCGTTGGAAGACAAGTTATTGGTCTATAATTTTTAGGGTAGCTTGCAGGTTCACTCATAAATAAGACCACTGCCTTTCCTGTTGTTAACCAGTGCGGTGTATGTTCAGGGTAGGCATATAAATAGTTCTTACTTATGGCTAAATCCTCGTACAAAGAAGTTAATACTTTAAGCCAAAAGTTAGGTACTGTATCTGGGCCTGGGGTTTTCCTGTTAGAGGCTTTTCTCAACTTTGTTTCAATCTCTCTGGCTGTTATTCTGGCTGTTATTTCATCCCATTTCATATCCACCTTGTGGGTTATGTGATGTCCCCTCTCTGAGCCAGTAATCAAGGAGCCTAAATCCTCACCACTGACACTGGAGAGGGACGTTCCCTTGGAATACAAATGGATCCACTCATTATTTCCAGATGCAGACCTCTCTGCATCAAGCAAAATTTACATTAAAAGTACCCAGGGAACACACTTATCCCAGGGGCTGGTTCCTCTCTATATCTGTCCAGACCCTCAATAAGACTCTCCACTGGCAGAGCTCAGAGTTGAGTCCTTAGCTGGGTTCCAAGCTAAGTAGTTAAAAAGTTAAACTTGTAGCAGTTAAAATTGAAACCTGTACTCCCATAAGATTACTTACTCTACTCATAGGACCAAAACAGACTGGGACTGGATTGAAAAGGAGGTGTAATTCTAGATATCCACCTGGGAATGTCCTACTTGTGACTCCCCCCTCCCCCATTAACCACAAGCGAGGTTACTTATTCCCCTACGGCTTTTCCGCCTTTTTTAAATGCTGCTGTGTACCTGAACCTAGTCGGCCTCTGAAACATAGGGTATGTAATTTGTTGTTGGATTATATGACTGAATTCTTTGTAGATATCTATCAGCGTTTGCTACATGAGTTCTTGATTGTGTAAACATCTATCAGCGACTAAATCTTGTTGGTCTACTTGACTTGTTGGCATACATCGCATTGCGACTATTAGAAGAGTCATATTTGTGTAAAATATCTTTGTTACGTCTGCTAGAGGATACCATACTGGTGTTTACCTGCCTGAATAATTGATATCACACAACGTAAAAGCAGTAAACATGTTTACCGCATGTGGGCTTCCACGAGCTTGCAGCGAGTCATAAGAACGCTGAAACTGAAACAAATGTAAAGAGTATGATACTAAGCGAAACGCTAACTCATTTGTCTACTCTTAGCTAGTAATGTCATAAAAACTGAGCATATTCTCCTGTATATACCTAAATTGACTAGTCGCCTGAGTCTGCATATTCTAAACTGGCTTAAATGTACTAAGGCATGCTTGAGCAATGATAAATACCTAAGAGCTGACATCAGGAAGATGGTTTATAGAAATTTACAGTTGTTATCTGTATAATTAAGTTACATTATATTTAACTAAGTTACTGTGTTTAGCGCTACCTGTGGACTTTTATTTTAAAGAGATTTACTAACTTTACTGCTGTCGTGCCTAAAGCTGCATAGATATACTACTAGATTAAGCACGATACAGCTATTAAGCCCTAGCTGCTAAAGAGAAAACTATTCAAATACGCTCTGTTTGACTGCACAATAATTTGAAACTGTGTTTAATGTGTTACTAGCTGTACTAAAAAAACTGTGTCACCACATTGTATCTCCACTTAGGTACTGTCCTGTACTTCTGTATGTGCCTATAAACTAAATAATCCACTTTAAGGGAAGGTCACCTCACCAGGTGCGAACGCACAGACAAGGCTACAGTATATCCCCACCATCACCAAACACTCGACCAAGGTTAATATGATCTGTATTCAAGAAAAATAACACCCTTATGTGATTTCAGTCAAAGCCATATACTGGGTTCTAAAACACAGCAGTAAACCCCATAGCTATTAAATAATCACCTTCCAGCATAATAAAAGTTACATTTGCAGCAGTTAAAACAGTTAAATTTGTAGTAGTTAAAAAGTTTAACTTGTAGCAGTTAAGATTGAAGCCTGTACTCCCATAAGATTACTTACTCTATAAGATTACTTACTCTACGCATAGGACCAAAAAAGACTGGGACTGGTTTAGCCCCGCTCCACTTCGCCCTCGCTACGCTCGGGCTCGCTTCGCGCCCCACCCTGCCCCCTTATCCCACCCGCCCCCACTACATCCACATTTATAGCCACTAAGCCACACCCCCACATCATTTCCAACCTACACAACTTCCTCTCCAAAATCTCCCTCCCCCTCCCACCATTTTACAGATTAATCACTACTATTCCTCTGAGACACATCATCCCCACTCATAGATGAAATATACCATGTCTATAACTAATTATAAATTCCTTCCCCTTATCTTACCACTCTTAATTCTACCATGCTTTCTTACTAGCTATGAACATCTTCCATTCGTAGGTTTCTCCTATCCAAAACGTCAAACCAATACCCCCCTACCTCCACTGATTGCTGAATTTGCCCACTACTACACAACCCCAAAAACTACAAATTCTAACCACCTGTTTCTAAGTAAACCACTCCAAACAACACCAAAATCTAAATATGGACTAAAACTACTATTCAAAGTTCTTAGACTACTAGCTTATCTAAGAAAAAACATCACCATAGATGGAGATATTAATCCTAATCCAGGCCCAACCTCAACTCCAAATTCTACCAGCCCTCCACTCTCCCACAGACTGGTTAACTCCCTTCTAATTTGCCACTTAAACATAAGAAGCCTAAATAACAAGGTACATAGCCTGCATGCTGTGCTAGCTACCTACCTCCCTAACATAATGTGTCTATCTGAAACCTGGCTCCGGCCATCAACCAAAGATAATGAGATCTTGCCTCCCGGATACAATATACTTAGGGCTGATCGAGTAAAGAAAAGAGGAGGAGGAATAGCCTTATATAATAGCACACTTAACATCATAACTAACCCCATACAACCACCCCAGGTCTCTAACGCTGAAATACTAGCTCTAAAAATTCTACTAAACAATCATACTTTGTTTGTTGGCCTCAATTATTTTACTATTTTAGGCATTATTCATGAGTAACCACAGCACACCAATGTGTTTATTGGTCAGCACAATGTAAAAATTTGCATATTAAATTGTGTTCTGTATGTCTGTTTGTCTAACACTGAAGAAGGCATAATTTTGCCGAAACCGGTCTGTTTTTTATTTTCAGTAATAAAGTCAGTTTATTCACTATCCTTTTTGGCTGTACGGTTGACTGTTAATTTTGCTGGCCAACTATGTTTCTTTATGGTATTACCTGGCCATGCATCTCCCACATGCACAGCAATTGGTTTTGTCTTGATTCTTGGGCTGTGCTGTGGGACCAGCAGTTGATCCGCCATTTTTTGTATGAAGAGGAATCCTTTCCTGATAGTGCTACAGACTATTTAGTCGTCCAGCACATATAATGCTGGATTTATGACAGTGTTTTATTTTTGGAAGTTACAGACACTTTTCCTAATATTTGGGTTGCTGTTTCGCCAATTTACCTTGGGACTGTGGCGTACTACGATGACAGTTGCATTTTTTTTTAAATCTGGGCCTACGAACTGGTTGATTATTTTACCTGATACATCAAGGGAAATTTTCTACAAGTTTGTGACGCTTTTTATGCAGACAGTGTATACACATGTTGTTTGGGACAGTGTTCAAACCATTTGTGCCTACGAATTGGTGGATTATTATATCCAAGGCATCGAGGTGAATTTTCTACTTATTTGGGACATCTCTACATAGACGGTGTACATATACGTTGTTTGCGATTAAGGTCTAGCAGGTATTTACTACACGTGCTGACTTTGTCTTCATTGACACTTTTCTGTTGGTACTGTTGGCTCGGATAATATGGTATTCAATACGGGCTTGATATGGTGGATGAGAGTGACATTTCTTTCACTGAACAGCGTGGGACAGTATTCAACATCACTTTGGGACTAAGTTTTTGGGGGCAATAGCTTCAGCCCTTGTGTATACACACCTTGTATTTATCATCTATTTTCTATCATTACTTTTTATATATTTTGTGTATGTAGGGCATTTATTTGTTTACTTGGCATGGTGCTACATGGATATGTGAATGCTTATACACAGATTCGCAAAGTATTAGTACAGGACATAAACTTTGTATTTAACATCTATTATTATTTTTATATACTTTGTGTAGGGCATATATTGTTTTACTTGGCATTGTGCTAGAGGGGCATGTGAATACTTATACATGGGTGTGTTCTTTTTTTTGGTCCTTGTTTAATTCGCAAAGCACCAATATAGGATAGGATTTTCACCTCGGAAACTTTTTCATGGGCTTGGTTTTGCTGAAGGACGAAACAACTCAACCTGGTCGAGAATCTGGGACATTGTCAATTAATGGGGCATTGTTATTTATATACCTTTGTATTCTTGTTTTACACCTGCATCTTTTTTGTCCAGTGTATAAAGCATTTTTTGAACTATTAATGTGGGAACATAGGTTGATTTAGATTACTAACCAACAGCCAGTAGGATACCGTATGTGAGTATATTCTGAAATTTTCTAAGTTAAACTATTACATATAAGGACATTTCCTGGGATTCAATAACAACATAGGTGGAGCCTGTCAGGCCCCTTTCTCTGATTTTTTTGTCTTATATATCACTAGAATATATTGGTTAGTCAAGTGTTTCACATTTTTGTCCTTGGAAATCCTGGACTTTGTTAATAAGATTTACATAGAATTATTGGATTTATTACATTTTGAGGGGGTTACACTTTACTGGCCTCCAATAAGGAACATTAATATGGTATCGTTTGGCCCTTCTGTTATTTCCATGAGCAGGGATATATGTATATATATATATATAATAACATTGATAAGTTGAATTGGTATTATAATTCATCCAAAATAACTGTCTTTTATTGGTTTACTTTGATCAATAGTTTAATTCTTTTTTTGACTAATTGTAGGTTTTTTAGGACACTCTCAGTGTTATTCAGTATTACACTAGTGCTGGACATTATTGATCAGGGAGGTTATACCCTGGTCCTATACTTGGATTTCATTAACATAGTGCAAGCAACTCACTAGGTTGTTGGATTACTATTCTATCACTAATATGTGGTTTTTGAATTCATTTTATTCTAATGAGGTAGTGAATATTATGTACTATAATATTAACCAAGGGAACTGAGATCATTCTTCAGAACATTTTTTGATTATTACCACCTAAGATTGTCGGTGGTTTTAGACTAATAACCTTTGCATTTGGATTAACCTGTAATATTCCATGATATTCTTGTGTCATCAAGGAATATATATGTGTTGGATAACTATTTGGTAGTATTTCCCCGGTCAGATTTTGAGATTCCACCAATATACTTTTGGGAACATTATTATGTTGTTGAATCACTCTTCTATATTAAAAAAATGTATTTGAATTTTGAACATTTATTGAATGTTGATAACTTTATAGATTCTTGAATTTTTGTTGGGGCAGTTTGAGATACCTCAGACGGACTTCTGCTCTAGTTAGAGAAATTATTGAGGTTTCCTCTAGGTTTGTCAATAATTGCTACCCCCTCCTTTTTGCACATTTATTAGTAGATCTTGACAGACATTCACAGTATGGACCTTGAAAGCATATTATCTGGATTATGTGCCGATCGGGAGGACATTGGGGTCTTTGGGATTAATACCTCACCAGGCAGTAATCCAAGCAGTACTGACCATCAGATTTCATCTGATTGTGATTTGTCCTTCCACTCCCTTACTAAAGGCCATAAAACTTTGAGGTCAAACATATGGCACTTGAAATTGTTTAGAGCGTATTCAAATAAGAATATTGCCCCTGGGGGCTTAAGAATACGGCTCCAACCACTGGTAGGAAGACCGGATGACAGGCTAAATAGTGACTGGAAGGAAGCTTTACAAACTGGGTCTATGCTATTTGTGAATGTTCTTTTACAATACTATGACAGGATGTTGGACATTAACATTCAGGAGGTCAGAAAACATTATGTTGTGACTGTAAAAAATGAGTCCCTTTCTAATTTCCAGGATAACTTAAAGAAGTTATCTAAAGAATTGACAAACCATGAAAAAAACATCAAAGAAAGAAAAATTAAAAAATTTCATAGAGACTATCCTGATTACCAAAGGGGACGCCTCTTTGAATTTAACCGTTCAATTAGATTTGCAGAGGTCGGTCAGGGGTCTATCTCAAATCGCCCCAAGAAAAGACCAAGATCCATTTTGAAAAATAGGGATGGGTTCAACAACAGCACTTCAGGAGAGAATTCATCTCTTGCAGATTATGATAGTACAGGGGACAGGGGATCACCATATAAAAAGAAAACAAACAGGAATATCCCTTTAGAAATGGTCCCAAGCACAGAGGGGGACGGAAGCACAAGAAAAGAGCCATTAGAACCCTCCCTGGAGGAATTAATCCAGAACTTTATAACATAAATCAAGATCAACAACTAAATCAAAATGTTTTAAATTTATCCAATGTAAGTTTGTCTTGTGATCAACAAATTCTTTTGAATAAAGGACTTAGTTTTATACCTGGTTTTTATTCCAATGAATACCATATTGTTACAGATGTTACAAACTTTTGTCAAAGCCTAAATCTTAAGTTGTTTTTTGCAGATGACACATCTCAAAGATCTAATGAATTCAGATTTGGCAAATCTGATTTCCAGCCTCCGATGAATAAGCATGTGTCCATTTTCATGCAGTCTGTCATCAGGGAGCTACATTTTCAAAATCATGGATATACTATGCTGGGACATAACCTTTCACAACAGGAGAGCATTGCCCTCCAACAGTTACGTAACAACAGGGATATCGTTATTTTACCTGCAGACAAAAGTGGGGTGGAGGTAGTTCAAAACATGAGTAATTATCTTCATGAGGGTTTATCTCAGTTATCTAACACAGCATGGTATATGAACATGGCCATCGACCCTAACCCGAATTTCAAGCAAGAAATTGACTCTTTCTTGAATTTAGCATGTGAGGAGGGTATTATCAGTAAGAATTGTGCTATACAACTTTCGGTCAAGGACCCTCGCAAGCAGATCTTATATTTTATTACCCAAAATCCATAAATCATTAACTAACCCTCCGGGTAGACCGATAGTTTCGGGTATTGGATCCTTGACCGAACCCTTGTCGGCTTTTCTGACACAACATCTTAAACCTCTCTTGGGTTTGGTCTGGGCAAGGCTACAGGATACTACACAGTTCCTTAAAATTATAGAGGACTCACAATTGGAGTCTGAGTGGTTAATGTGTTCATTGGATGTCAAAGCCTTGTATACCAGCATACCACATTGGGCTGGATTACAAGCCCTTAAATATTGGTTGGATAGGGCTGGACTATATTCACCGGGGTTCAATACTTTATTTATATGCATGTCGGAACATGTACTTAATAAGAATGTTTTTTATTTTCAAGGTCAATGTTATTGGCAATTATAGGGTACGGCTATGGGAGCATCTTTTGCTCCCATTTATGCCGACCTGTTCATGGCATTCTTTGAAGAATGCATGATCTACGATGTATCTCATAATATATATTTGGTAGAAATGGACATCTGGCGCAGGTACCTGGATGATTGCTGGATGGTATGGCGTGCAGATGCTGGATATTTGCAGGAATTTGTTGAGTATCTGAATGGTAATATCTGCGGGATTGAATTTTCTATCACCTTTGACTTGCAGACTATTAATTTTCTGGATGTAACTATTTCCAGAAATCATGATCATTCTTTGGCCACCAGAGTGTTTCGTAAATATCCTCAATATAACACCTTATTACATGCTTCGAGTATGCACCCACACCATACCATCAGAAATATCCCGGTATCACAATTTACACATATGAAACGCCTTAGTTCTACCAAATCAGATTATGATGTAGCTAGTCTTGATTTATGTCGTAGATTTGCTAGCAGAGGGTACAAATTTGAAGATATCAACAAGGCATGGTCACGATCCTCCTAAATGAAGAGGAACACATTGTTGGGCTATAAAACTCCTTCTGGAAATTCCCAGACATCCACTATCAGATTCATCACAACATATGGTAGGAATTATTATGTAATTAGGGACATTATAAAGAGACACTGGAATATCCTATTAGCCAATGAACAACTTAGATCTGTTCTGGGGGAGGAATGTCAATTTTCATATAGGAAAGGCAAAACATTGGGCTCCCTTTTATCTCATTACAAACATATCGGCAGCGGAGGAGCAATTTACAAACAACTTACAATAACGGGACATGAACTGTTGGGCACTTATCCATGTGGCCATTGTGGCTCATGTAAACAGATTACTAAGTCACAGCATTTTTCCAGCCGTAACACCAGTAAGGTTTTTGATTGCAAAATCTTTGGTAATTGTAGTAGCAACTGGGTTGTCTATTTGGCTTCATGCCGTTGTGGGGCGTTCTATGTTGGCCAGACCTCTAGGCCACTTAGGACACGAATAAATGAACATCGAAGTGATATCAAAAACAAAAAGGAAACAAATGCTTTATACTGACATGTTTTACAACATCAACAAGCACAGTTTATGTTTATGATCATAGACAGAATAGTTGGTGATCGTAGTAATCCACAAGGGTGGCACGGTATACTGAATCATAAGGAGAAATATTGGATAATCACTTTGGGTGCACTTTTTCCACCTGGACTCAATGATCACTTATAATCACAATTTTATGGAGAATGATATATTTTTCCATTTTTTACTCTAATTATCATTGGTGCCAGGTTAGTATATTTTCATTAATTTATTGTTGATCCCATGCATATTCATTATTCATTGGACATACATGTTTGTATAATATATTACATTAATTATGAGTTATGATACATGCTAGCTGTTTTGGTCATCAACTATGCATGTTATAGCTGGGAAGTTGGTCCTTACCAATTGAATGTATTATATGTGTGAAAAATTTGGAAATTTAATGTTTTTATATATACTTAGAATTATGTATAATTATTATATCTACGGTTCTGCATTTAACGTCATTATTCTATACATACTGTTCTTGTTTTGGCTCTAGTATAAATTATAATGACTTTTTGTGACACCTTGGTTTGTGTCTGAATAGTAGCCATGGTCTCTGGTACTTTGTTTGTTAGCCTCAATTATTTTACTATTTTAGGCATTATTCATGAGTAACCACAGCACACCAATGTGTTTATTGGTTAGCACAATGTATAAATTTGCATATTAAATTGTGTTCTGTATGTCCGTTTGTCTAACACTGAAGAAGGCATAATTTTGCCGAAACCGGTCTGTTTTTTATTTTCAGTAATAAAGTCAGTTTATTCACTATCCTTTTTGGCTGTACAGTTGACTGTTAATTTTGCTGGCCAACTGTGTTTCTTTCCCAAGACAGACCAATGTTTCTCATTTAAAAAGTTGACACTTAAGATGTTGACTTCCAAACTAGTAAACAATAAAGCTAATGATCAGAATCATAATGCCAGCAGAAACAAAATGAAACACAAAAATAATCTGATATATTTATAAACAGAGAGCACATCTGTATACAGTAGTTGTGTGCACTACGCTCAATCCATAGTCATGTCAGCAGCATGATTCTCAAGCAAGGATCATGCTAATCATACATGCACTTGTATTGACATGTGTCCTGCAAGCATCAGTCATTTTCCTGAAAGGTTAATCAAAAGGGAAATAGCTAAATGTCATATTCTGCTGAAGAACCTCTATACGGTGGTTATGACTGTGGTATGGACACAGTACCTTTACTACTAGTATTCTAACTACACAACTTCACTGATCCTGAGTGTCATGCTCTGCACACACCCCCAAAAGACACGCACAAATGTACCTTAGGTGCTTAATGGATAACAGATATTCTTGACAGTCAGATGTCACCACAGGAATGACTATTGCCCACTGTCTATTATCCTAGTCATGAAGCACCGCTAGGAAGGTATACAGCTGTTGTTGGGCTGCAGAGATGGTCCAGTCATATGAGTACTCCATAGTCCATAGTCATAAGGAGGCTATGGACATTCTCATTATGGTCTCCTATTGTAACAACTGTTCTATGTCCTACAGTGCACAGGAAACAGAGATTGTGGTACACCAGGCTGTGCACAGCAAGGTGGTCAGTGGGCATATAGACATGTCTAATAGCCACTTTGCTGCTCCCTGTTCATGTCCTGCAATCGCCTGCTCCTAGAACATTATAGGACAATAATCAGCACATGACTACTACACAGCATGCTGCAGAGGGGAGCACTGAAAGGCTTCAAGGTCTTTTCCTGTCACTCACCTTGTGTTTTAAGAAAAAACAGGCATGGAGGGGACATACTGAAGTATACCCAAAGTAATTACAGGAAAAACCTGTAACACAGCAGTGTTTAGCTCAGTTAAGCATATGGCACCCCATGATTGTTATGTTCCATAGGCATGGGTATAGCTTTACTGCAGTTTGCTGCTGTCTAACAGTATCCAAGTTGAATCATAAAGGAGATGGCATTGGTGGAGAGTGGTATACCTTCATTTCTATGTAATTTGTTGTCATGGACATAGTTTACATGCTATGGTAATGAAGAGATCCAGTGATGCAGGTGCTCACACTTGTGACAGCTTATCTTTGTCATGTGGGTCAGTTTGGTTGTGGCTGTGTGCTTCTGTGCACTGTATATACTATCATGTTGTCTCTTTGCATCCTTTTTTACATTCTAGAAGATCTGTGGAGTGTCATTCCAATAAATGGTGATGCTGCTGTTCAGCAATGTTATGTTGTACAGTGTGTTACCATTTCCTTTGTTATGCGCCACCACTTCTTGGCCTTTGTACCCTGGGATGCTGTATTTAGCACTACATACCCACAACCTTACTCCTGTAAATCCCAAACCCATTACACAGTGTAGTCCACGGTTCACAGTTTGTGAAGCATGGAACATGTTGTGAATCCCCATTAACATACCAACTGTACACCTGGAAGAATACAGCTATGCAGTTTTGTGTATGACAACTCCATTACACATGACTAGCTTTATGAATTATGCTGGGCTCTGATTAATCCAGCATGATTGTGTACCATGTGTCGGAATACTGCCAAACATTTTTTGCAAAGGACAAGCCTCCCTGTAATCAAGACATCCTCTAATGAATTATTCTTACTCTATGACTGCACATGTGGCGGGTGTGGGGAGAATATTCCCCTTCCTGAGGTTGACTGATCTCACAGTTAGAATGCACTGTAAGATTCTGATTGCTGACTTTATGTGAGCATCCATAAGTCAACATTTACATCATCAGCACAAATGTATACTGCTTACATTGAACGGCAAATAGATTTAATCAGTGCTTTAATGTGGTAAACAAAATGTATTAATTAATTAAACAAACAAACCACCTCTAGATTTGTATTGCCGTTATCCCTGGGTCACTTTTACACAGAGGTCTTTGGCTCAATGGGATTTATGTGGTTAACAAAATGGAATAAATAACAGATGTAAAGCATGCTAAGTGGTACAGCTGGAGAACACTGCTCTGTTTGCTTGTAAACCATATAGCTGTTTCCAGCAAAGTGCTGCATTCTCCTCCTCTACAAGTTTACCCTTTTTCTCCAATCCTTTCCTCAGGAACAGTTGAAAATACTTAATACATTAGTATATGACATACAAGCATAACATTACAGCATCAACAACAGCCCCTTTTGTGATGCAGCACAAACACATGAACATGCATTAGAGTAGTTAGGCATAAATTTTTATCTGATGAGATGCTGAGTCAGACCACAGGCAACATGGTCATTCAAGCCAACAATATGAAGAGTTACAATCAGCATGTGGTACCACTGCAACCATAACTGTGCATCATGACACGGTTATAACAGAAGTCATACACAGCCATCTCTGATGGACATGGTCTATCCATGTTTTACTCCGAGAGCACCAAAGACATACTATCCAATACTGGCTTCTATACATATTCTCCAATGCCTCTGAATAACTACCACGCAGGAAGCTGGTGAGAAAGCTAGAATGCTTAGGGGGTAAGTCACATGTTAAAAAATACCACATACCTCAATAAGAGTGCAACACTGAGTAGGGGCTTTTACTTTATGGCTAAACAGTGATTACTAAAGTGCTCAGGAGCCATTTGCTGTGCCATTATTACGTGGATGTTTTATTTTATGTATCACCAACTACTTCACAAGCAGAACTTATTTGCAATCAATGCCATATAAACTCTAGTCCAAAACATAAAACCAGAAGTAAAAAGAAAACTATAAATAAAAACTACAGAAATGAAACAAATAACTCATATCTGATGACATCTATATAGCATTAGAATAAAGTACTCATTTACAGTGGATATAAAAAGTGTACACACCCGTGTTAAAATGCCAGGTTTTTGTGATATAAAAAATGAGACCACAACAAATCATTTCAAAACTTTTCCTACCTTTAATGTGACATATAACCTGTACAATTCAATTGAAAAACAAACAAATCTGTTAAGGGAAAAATATAAAAAATAAAAAACGTACAATAAGGTGGTTGCATAAGTGTGCACACCCTTAAACTAATACTTTGTTGAAGCACCTTTTGATTTAATTACAGCACTCAGTCTTCTTGGGTATGCACCTGCCATCAATTAAAGAAACTCTGATTAACCCCAAATAAAGTTCAGCTGTCCTAGTAGAATTTTAATGACATTTACTTAGTTGCCTACTACAGCAAAAGCCTTGGTTTGCAGAGAGCTTACAAAGCATCAAAGGGAGCTCGTTGCTGAAAGGTATCAGTCAGGAGAAGGGTACAAAAAAGTTCCACAGCATTGGATATATTATGGAACACAGTAAAGACAGTCATCAAAAAGTGGAGAAAATATGGGACAACAGTGATGTTGCAAAGAACTGGACGTCCCTCCAAAATTGATGAAAAGAAAAGACAAAAACTGGTCAGGGAGGCTGCCAAGAGACCTACAGCAACACTGAAGGAGCTGCAGCAATTTCTGGCAAGTACTGGTTGTGTACTACATGTGACAACAGTCTCCTGTATTCTCCATATGTCTGGACTATGGAGTAGAGTTGCAAGACAGAAGCCTTTTCTTACACAGAAAAAACAGCCAGGCCTGGCTAAAATTTGCAAAACAATACATCAAGTCTCCCAAAGGCATGTGGGAAAATGTGTTATGGTTTGATGAGACCAAGGTTGGACTTTTTGGCCACAATTCCAAAAGTTACGTTTGGCTCAAAAACAACACTTCACATCATCAAAAGAACACCATCCTCATGGTGAAGCATGGTTGTGGCAGTATCATGCTTTGGGGTTCCTTTTCTTCAGCAAGAATTGGGGCTTTAGTCAAGGTGGAGGGAGTTATGAACAGTTCCAAATACCAGTGACTTTGGGCCCAAAACCTTCAGGTGTCTGCTAGAAATCTGAAGATGAAGAGGAATTTCACCTTTCAACATGACAATGATGCCAAGCATACATCCAAATCAAAAAAAGAATGGCTTCACCAGAAGAAAATTAAAGTTTTGGAATGGCCCAGACCTAAATCCAATAGAAAATCTGTGGGTTGACCTGAACAAGGTGGTGCACACAAGAGATGCCCTCGCAATCTGACAGATTTGGAGCACTTTTGCAAGGAAGAGTGGGAAAATATTGCCAAGTCAAGATGTGCCATGCTGATAGACTCCTACCCAAGAAGACTGAATGCTGTAATTAAATCAAAAGGTGCTTCAACAAAGTATTAATTTAAGGGTGTGCACATTTATGTAACCAGGTTATTGTACATTTTTTACTTTTTATATTTTTCCCCTCACAGATTTGTTTATTTTTCAATTGAATTGTACAGGTTATAGGTCACAATAAAGGTGGGAAAAGTTTTGAAATTATTTAATGTGGTCTCATTTTTGTACATCACAAAACCCTGGCATTTTAACAGGGGTGTGTACACTTTTTATATCCACTGTAAGTCTATTTTTTGCGTAATTTCTACAGTTATGTATAAGCAATATGTAATCAATATCACAGTGATGGTGTGGGTTATCTGGGATGGTAACCATAATGTGTGTGTGGAGAGGGGATTGGAAGCCTAATGACCTTATCACAGAAAATAAGTCTAAGGTTCAGAACCAAGAATTACATGTTAACGTATCTGCCAGGATTATACAAATAAAGGGATATCAGTTCCATCCCCATAAAGTACAGCCATGCAGTATAAAAAGACAGGAATTAAGTAGTAGCCAACGAGGGAAGAAAGTGGTCAACTGCTTTGAGCTGCTTGCAGTGCTTACTGAATGGAGAACACTGCTGGTTTGAATCCGATCTGAAGGAGATTAAATTGCTTTTGTTTTTAATCCAGTTTGATAGAGAACATAATTTCAGCACTGATCTGACCTGAATGGCTGTTGGCTGCAAATATTTTTCTAAATGGAGCTGCACTGCAGATGGAAGAGAAAAGTCTCTGTTGTATAACTGTGTGTGTGTGTGTGTGTGTGTGTGTGTGTGTGTGTGTGTGTGTGTGTGTGTGTGTGTGTGTGTGTAAGTCAGTGTGTGTGTGCTTGGACACACAATTTCACAGCTGTCCCTGATTTTGCAGACTGTCTGTTCCCAGACTTTGTCTCGTATTTTTGCTCTACCACTCATAACAATTAAATTGCTGATGACTGCAGCCAATGGTAATAAAGCATTTCATACTTCTTATTGTTCACAAAATGGAACTTGACACAGGATTTTGTTCTGTTACATTTTTAAGTGATTCAGAGTAATATTTAAACAATGCTGCTTTTTTGGACCTTTCCCCTGCTATTGCTTTTATCTTTGTCCAGAATTATCGAGCAAGAAGTTGAGCAGTATTTTGCTCTGTTCATCATAAAATATGTAGTTTTCTGGCAAGCTGTGACTTGCACTCATATATTGACAGACATGTGAGTTTCACATTTCATATCCTTCAGAAAATGTTTGCTAAGGCAAAGCTTGTTATTTGACATATTTTCCAAGTACAAAAGAGCAATATTTAATTTAACATTTATCAGTGTGCTTGGCTCCTTGTCTGTGATTTTGAAGTTGGGGGAGGGTTTGTGATGTGTTGCACTGTGTGTTTCTGACTATAGCAAACTGATGGGTTGCCAACTGGCTCATGGACAGAACCCACATGGTAGGAGTTGCAGGAGCTAGGTCTGACTCTAAACCGGTTACAAGTGGCATTCCCCAGGGCTCAGTCCTAGGACCCCTCCTGTTCGGCATATGCTTCTCAGAGGTACAGGCAAGCACAGGAGGACTATGGCTGACCAAGTTTGCAGACAACTGCAAACTAGGGGCTATAATTGACTCTCCGGATGACACAGACATCCTCCAAAAGGGTCTCACTGAGACAGATACCTGGTGTCAAAACAATGGCCTCAAGCTAAATGTCAAAAAGTGCATAGTCATCCCCTTTGGAAAAAAAACAAAGTACCCACAGACTACCACATAGATGGTAGCCCCCTAAATACGGAAGATGTAATAAGGGATCTGGGGACTCAAGTAGATAGTAACCTCTCCTTTGATAATCGCACTGCCAAAGTGGTTAGAAAATCCTTCTATGTGGCCCACCTAATCACAAAAGGGTTTGCATCCAGATCGAAAGAGGTCATTGGGCCCCTCTATGCATCACTCATCAGACCCATCATAGAGTACAATGCCCCATTTGGGATGTACCTTACAAGACACCTGCAACAACTGGAAAGACCACAGAAGTACCTCACCAAGAGGATCACTGGCCTCAAGCAGATGCCCTATGCAGCTCGACTGAAGAAACTCCAGCTGTACTCGGTTGCATACCGCCTACTCAGAGATGATCTCTGCCTGACATACAAGGCCATGTCCAACCCAGAATTGATGGACATGCTCCAACTAAACAAAACCATATCCCCTCGAGCCACACACTCCAGGGATCTACACCTCACCACAACAATAAATAGGACATGCTGGAGGGATAGATTCCTGTCCCACAGACTTCCCATGCTCTGGAACAAGATTTCAATCTACATTAGGCAGAGCTCCTCGCTAACCCTCTTCAAGAGAAACCTTGATGAGTGGATGGGAAACAGAAAGTTTACTCCGGGGATCACTTCAGTGGCTCTGCTGGACAGAGGCACAGGGAACTAATCTAAGGGGGCGGCCAAAGCCAACACATTCTGGCTAGGCTTATAAATGCCTTTGGGCAGACAGCCTAGTACCTATCTATGAACCTATGAAATACATTTAAAGAGCATTATCTATGTATTTATGCATTCATCAGATCTCAGGTGGTCATCTAAGATGTACACAGTCATATAACAGTCTGTAAGTGTAGGTTTGTTTGTGTAGGGGCATAGCTTTCAATTGTCCAAATTTTGCCTCATATTTTTTGTCTGATCCTCAAAATCTGTGGTTTCCTAGCAAACTGTTGTGGATTCTAGTCACCAAATAATGACAAATATGAGGTTTGAACTCCATTTCTTTCAGAAAATGCTTGCTAATGTAAAACATCTTATGCTGACAATTTTCTAAGTATATAACAGCAATATTTAAAATCTGTCCCTGATGTTGGTTCTTTCTTCCTGATTCTTGCGCTTAGCTGTTGAAAGGGTATGAGGGGTTGCAATGTATGATTCCAAAGCATCAAGATGACATATACTTCTGGGCATTTATTTATTCATTTCATCACAAGCCTACATCCAAAGTTCAGAAAGTCTTACAAGTAACTGCAATTGATACTCACCACAACAAAACTATGCCAGGCATTGTCAAGGCCCAGTCTACGGGGGCCTTGGCCTTATTTATGGCTTTTTGTAAAGGGTTAGATTCCAGAAATATTCTTGAAGCAGCAACTTGCTCCTCTATACATACGTTTATAAGGCATTAGTAGCTCAATTCCTTCTCCTGCTCATGATCAGGCTTTACTAGGTTCATTCTCCAGGTGCTCCTGGATCTTTCTTCTTCCACTTCTCAAATGTAGTAAGCTAGGGTAGTCAACTTGTATAGCTAAGTCTACTGCACCAGTGATCAGTATGATGAACATAATAAGTTGTGTAAGTAAACTGACCATAACACTAGATGATTGAATTATCACTGCTGCATTAACTGCTCCCTCCCTCCATTCTCCTTGTTTTTTAGTGTGTTGTTTATGCCAGGGTGTGCATGCTTATATTTTGTTGTTTCTAGCATTTTCTTTTCAGTGCTCAGCCTCCTGTCTGTTAGCAAGAAAGGTCTGAAAGGTTCGGTGCACAAACCTGCATTTTTAGGCAGCTCAGCTCAAGCTGATGATGGCTGGGGCATGCAGAAGATGCCCTGAAGCTTTGGAAGCTGGCTGACTGTTATATCCATGGCAGGATATAACCCATACAGCTAAGGCTACTGCAGCACTGATCAATATGATGAACCTCAGTGTTTCATGGTAACTGCAGTGAGATAGTCAAGAAATGGGATATTGCTATGGCTGGTGGGGGCCTGGTTTATTATCATGCATAAAGCCTCATTTGACCACAAAGACGTATGCTTCAAGAATACTGCATGATTAATCATTCAGGTAGGGCAGACTTCTAGCTATTCATGTTGACGGTGAAGACATAGGGAGGTCAATAAAAAGGCAGGTGTCCTGCAAACATGTAACCCTCTCCCCAAAAAACAGCATATTGTATACAGTAATATATATATTTTTTTGCATGATTTCTGGGTTGTTGAACAAAACTTGCTGCAGCGTCTATATTGTCCTTAACAGTTTTGCTTTATTCATTACATTAAATAATTAATACATTCATTAATAGGCCTAGATTGTGTAATACAGTATAAACATGTTGAATTTTCATAATATGTTTTAGAAGTACTTTTTCTACACCCTCCAGCAATTGTGAAAGATGCATTTTTCAGATCACATAATCTGCAATATTTGGATTTATGATCAGAACTGTCAGAACTTCATCCATTATGTAGTTTATTATTCAGTACTACTGTCACAGTCCTCTCTACAAGATCAGACTGTAAATGATTAATGCATTTAGTTAAAAACTGTTATTCTCTTTGGCAGCTAGCACAGAGGACTGAAGTTCTGACTTGCTAATAATGATCTGCTTCCCGTGCTAAGTGTGCACAGTTTGAATCTTTCTACCTTCATATATCTGTTGTATGACCTTCAGCAAGTCACTTAACCAGACAGTGCTTTGCGGCAATTGGGAATTTGGGCTAGGCTCCTTAATGGTTTCCAGCACTGCATGTCTAGTAACCAACTGTGAACCTGTGGTTGTTTTTTGCATTCCCTACTGCATAGCTTATGTACTTCAGGAAATGTTATGGCAGTATCATCGGCACAACAATTTTTTAGTCCAACACAGTCCATTTACTCTTCAAAGATGGCAGGCACTGCTTTGTACAAAAAGCACTGAAATGCACAGTTGCTTACCAGCAGCAACATCTTCACTAGTAAGTGTAATGCAGAATTATTCAGATAACTTATTTTTGCAAAGACTGTACATAACGACATAGCATATGTTATCAGGTAGTTAATATTTCTTATGCTCTCATCATAAATGCTATTCTGTCTAAAATGTGCTAGATTTTATGGTGTGATGCTAGTAATTTTTATATAGTTTCAGGCAATTCATCTAAAGCTGCTAATAAACTACATGTAATTTATTCCCTCATAACAATAAGAGGTCTACACAGTCAACAAAGTTGCTATAACTGCTGGTGGGGGGTATCTGTGGAAGTAACTTACGATCTCATCATTTTTAAATGGTCTTTTATCTGGCTTTGCAGGACCAGTGTTCATGTCTGTGCAAATTAAGCTGCAATACTTTACTATGTTGTGTGTTTCTATGAACAATTTTGAAATGTGTTACTTTGATCACTATCATTATTTATTTTTTGCCACAGACATCTGGGTATGATGCAGTCAACAATGTAGCTATAATTGCTGGGTTTGAGGCTATCTATTGATAAACATGACTATACCTGCTGAGCTGATGTTGCTAAAAAAATCATTATTTTTTTCCTTGCAAGACTATTGTATATCTGTGTAAAGCAAATTGGCATACTTTACTGTGATAATTTTTAACATAATCAGACGTAATTTGTACACAGTCAATGAAGTGGTCATAATTGATTAGTATGGATACTGGTGGATTATAAAATTAGAAGTTTGACAGGAGTTTATGTTTGAAGTGTTTTGACATGAATACTTTTGTCATTACTGGTTAACGCATTTTGTTTCACTGCTTACTAGAAAAACATTCAAAACTACAAATTTAAAATACACTCTAGCAAATGCTGCTGTATTAAACGAGAAATACACTTTACAACAATCAGGAAGGTGAATTAAAGAACACATGAATTCATGCTTGTTCATAAAATCTATGCAGGAGCCCATGGTTTTAAAACACAAGGTACACAGTCTGCCACTGCAAATTAGTTTTGTAAGCTCTACCCTAGACCATTTTAAAAGTCCCAGGGTAACATAATTTAATTAGAGATAAAGGACAGCTGTGAACTTGAGCAATAACTGAACCTGGAGATCTTCCTCCTTCCCTCACACACACACACACACACACACACACAAAGAGTTAGTTAAGGATGAGGAAATATAGTGAATGACCCAAGCCAAATGGCAACAGCATTCACCTATGCAGTGAGTAACAGGAAATTAGCTGCATAATCCTTGCCTGCTGCAAGGCAGAAAAGAATGTGCATACCATATATACAGAATTATATTAAATAAAGTCACGCTTAATACAGTCAATACCTGGAAAACAACTAGTCAAGTGCCAGGGCTGTTTTTTTAAGGCAAAATATGCAAGGATACAAGGAAAATGCATCACAAAAAAATTATAAGAATAAGTGAAGCTAACAGAAGCTATATAAAATCTTCTGGTTGCAATGAATATCTGTTAAATGCCTAGCACTGAAGCCTTGCATGACTCTGTGCTGTTTATATTTGTAAAATTGCATTTTATTAATCTGTTAATGGGATAAATTAATGGATCCTTGTAAACCATTTTTAGCCAAGATCAAAGACAAATAAACCTACAGAGACAACATGGAGTAGACATCAGGCAAGAGGAAATCAGAGAAATCAAATTAATCAGTTTTAAACATGTAAATGCCATAAAAGCAATAACCCAAAGTGAAGAGTGAACTCCAAACAACTGGGCTTTTAAGAATCAATACATAATGTGCCAGAATAAGGTTAACGTTGAAATGGAAAACATTTAAACCATTTACGTGAAGGCAAGCAGATAGGTATTGACGTCCGCAGCAGCTAAGACCTTCCAGGATGATATAGCCATTTGACTAACACAATGTAAATGAGAACAGTTCACCTGTGGTATTGCGATACTCCCAGAAAACACAAAGTCAAGGTACTCAGCAAAGGGCAGGCTGGTAGCACCAGTATAAATGGTACAACATGAAAATGCCATCACTATGTACCTGTCTGGTAGGGTTAGCAATCAACCCTCTAAAGCAAAAAATATATGACATTCTCTGACAAAGTACGTAAATGAAATACATCTTGAGTAGTTGTACGAAAGCAGCTGCAGATCCTGAGACCAGACACAGAATACATAGGGCCCATACGTGTACTGTCCCTTAAGATCCATATTGGGCAGTCAAGTTCAGAGGTGCATAGGTCCCTCTGAAACTTCCCACAGTGCAACCTGGGTGCAAGTTATGGCATGGTCCGGAGAAAAGCAACAGATACACAAGGCCATGTCAAATAAAATTATGACATGTGTCTCTGGAACTGTTATCCATTTCAATGACTGGATCATTATGCAATGCTAAGTCCCACAGGGATCGCTTTTGGATGCACGAATATTAATTTAGAGTGGCCTCTACATATGAAGTGTTAGCTTCCTAAATACGAGCAAAAAATATGAAACCATAATCAATTGAACTCACAGGGTATCTCTGCCAGGCCCCGCTTCTCTGTTGCACAGGGCAGTAGAAAATGATTATCTGAAGGCCCAAAACTGTCATGTCACTACTTTGAAGTGACACTGGGATACCTATCGTTATACAAAATTCCTGAAAGACAACATTTTTAGTTACAGAATGCAGACTGCCTGAAAGACTACCAGGGTAGGGACAACTTTTAACCTAGAAAGGGTAACCAAACAGCATGATCTTTAGATGATAACTTTAGATGATAAGTGCAAACTTGTGAAATCTAAACCAAGTAGTAACCCTGGCGAAAACGGTGCTGACAGAAGCAACAATACCAGCAGATAACTTGACATGCTTGTTGAGTTACACTAGAGTGAATTTCAGTTCAATGTTTTTTTCCCTTTAATATCAAGAACTGTAACTCAAAACCCCTAAGAAACATTTTTTTGCATGAGGATGCCCACCTGTACCCAGCATGTGGAGAGCTAAGCATCCCTTACTTATACATAGTAACTCCACAGTCACACAACACTGAGGAAAGGAGAAAAAAAAACATACCTACAGTGTACTACTGGGTAGCATAATAAAAGTCAATGCAGTCCGAAAAAAAATCTGGTTAAAAAAATCACAGTAAAGACACTGGTATGAATAGCCATTTGATGTTCTAGGTTGAACAACAACTGCTAAAAGAATGCCATGACTCCATCAGCTGTCCCAGCAAAGAACGTTAATGAAGAGAGTAGAGGGAGTACTACCCAGGGATCTCAAAACACTGTTCTCAAGGGGAAGACAGCACCTCTATTGCACGTGTGAAGAGTCTGTCAGGTACCTTAGTAGACTAAAAATTACACAATTAATCTGTCTAAAAGTGAGCATATCCCAGACTTACTGCAACAGCACAGCACATTAGAAATAAATTAAAAATGAAATATGTAATCATTTATACATGATAATTGCATTAACTATTGTGTGTGTGTGTGTGTGGGGGGGGTTAAACAAAACTGCCTGACAGGAAAAAAAAAATATATCCATTTTTTCCTATGGATTTTTTTCTCAAAATTTTTATTTGATTTTACACACACAATTAACAATCAGAACAATTAAAGCATAAAGAAATCTATGGATTTTTGATGTTTCTCTAGCTAACATGATGCATAAATGTCAAATCTGCAATAGCAGAGGGACATTTCAAAAGATAATCAAAGTCCCCCTTTTCAAGTGGAAGAGCGAAGCTTTTGCACCATTTCCTACTCATGAAAGCGTAATCGCTTGTCTGTCATTAAATATATATTTTTATGCTATCAGCTGTGGTGGCCCTGCTGTTTGTTGTTATTATCGTTTGCATTTCCTACACATGCACATGTTCCTTTAAATTTTCTTTAAGCTGTACTTTCATTCATTAAAACTACAGTAAAATAGTACTGATTTCACTTGAGTCAGAAGTCCACTTGTGAGAAGTGTCATGTCCTTTGTTCATTTCTAGAGACCCACAACCCCACCCACCTGTCCCCGAACGACAAGTGTGTCTGATGGCACAAGACTGAGCTCAACACAGTAGCTGATAGTGTGTGTGAATAATTAGATTCAACAGCCTGAACAGATCTAAACAATGTATAATGTATGACTGTTTTTCCCTTACCTACCCACCTGTGTCTAAATATCTTAATGCAGCATTATTAGTCTGCAAAAAATGTCTGAAGATACCAGCCTATTGTAGTTGTATTAAGATGGCATGTACAGTCAGTGACAGTTTTATTCAACAGACTTGATATTTTAATTAAAAGTAGCAAATACCTTTAGTGATTAACATCATACAGTCTGAACAACACTTGAGAAGAACAACAATTTGTAGTAAAACTATGACTCGGTAGGCACAACTACAAAGACACCATAAATAAAGTGTTTGTTAAAAAATGTGATAAGACATTTGCTCATTATAGGTTCGTAGATAATACTAGACTAGCTGCCTTTGGGGGATATTTTAATCCTAGCCAATTTCCCTTCCTGTGCTCGAAATAACCTCTCCCATTTGATTCTCGATTGACCTTACCCATGCCATAGCTGATAATTATATATTACCCCTAATGAGAATAACTGGGAACATAGAATAGATAATTTGAAGGATGCATGAGATAAAGCATTTAGCAGCTGCCACTATCTATTTGTAGTATGGGGAAGTCCTAGGGTAAATTTCCTGTTTCCCATCCATAGATCTAAATTGCACTTGAATATGGACAGGGATGAACTTTGTAGAATCCTCTGCAAAATGCATCTATTCTTCCAAACTGCTCTGTTGATATTGCAGAAGACGTTTAGATCTCTAGACCGAGTATTTCTGATGCCATTTAACTTGTTGATGTGCAGTAAATCCATCACTAATGGGACACTTTATTTTGATACTTTAGTTTCACTGGCTAACTAACTTTGGTCAAAAGTAATGTACAACAGTCCAAGGCAATGATTTTTAAACGTGCTATGCTGTTCAGACCTAGGTTTCATTCCTACAACCAAAATAACAGAGTAATCTGAGAAAGACTTCTAATCATGCCAAGATCTCCTGGATCACCCACAAAAAACAAGCAATTGAACAAAATAGGTCTATGCACGTTATTTGAGGTAAATGACCAAAACAAATACACACATTAAAACTGCACATCTTCTGTTTATGTTATGAAAAAAAGCAAACGATATATTACACAGTTGTCACTAACAATGATTATGTTTTAAATTATGTCAGAAACCTAGGCTGTACCATGAAGACTACAACTGAAATAACTGAAAACAAAAGCTGTCAGTATTCGCCTTGGCACAGTATATGTAGGTAATTCCACACTTGTTCTAGAATAAAAACTTGAGGGCTGCTTTCAATGCATTGCTCATGAAACTGTGGCAGGTGTCCCAGATGACACAGATGGTGCAACACGTAACAGTAAGGAAACAAGTTAACAGCTTTCCTGTCTTTACATATGTTCTACGCAATTACCTCAAGACATTCTGCAGTTGCTGTTTAATCACGAGACATTTTTTTCTGTGACAAGAGCTCAGAATATGGTTCCCAATATAAAAAAAAAACTTACCCTACTTCCAGTTTTAAATCAACTGTGACAGTGCCTTCCCCACCTGTGATGGTAACTGCATATCCATACAATACTCTTTTAAGTGGTGATTACACTGATCTGCTGAATGGTACTGATCCAATACCTCTTTCCTCCACACTTGTCAATCTTCTGAAACTACTGCATTTGTTTAACTCATTTTCACTAATCTTTGTTCTAAAGAGAACAACTGGACTTCTGCTACTCAGTGCCAAATTATGGTTTAGTCTGCTTTCCATTTAGGGGAGCTTTGTTTTCCTTCCTCTACTGCAGAACACATAGTCTGTTTAATTTTCATAAGGACTACGAAGTCCTATTCTCTGGCTACACACCAATTTACTTAATGTTCCTTCTTCATTTTCAGGTAATCCAGCCAACTTCCTCTTGATTTCTGCTGTTCTACCCACATTTGCCTCCTTTCATTATATGCCATTGTCAACATCTCTGAATTTAAAAGATACTTCTTCTA
Organism: Protopterus annectens; assembly: GCF_019279795.1. NCBI lineage: Eukaryota > Metazoa > Chordata > Ceratodontiformes > Protopteridae > Protopterus > Protopterus annectens. The sequence goes on along the minus strand of NC_056732.1, from coordinate 448,147,680 downwards.
ATAAATGCAAACACATTTATGTTATACCTACCATTAGAGTTCACTCATATGGCTTATAATTTGATTTTTATTGTATTTTCCTGTGTTATTCACTTTGCCATGTACTGCAGTTTATTCAGAGAAGTGTTCAAAATTTCCATTGCATACTATCATATCCCATGGGTATATCAGGGGCTAAATATAAACCCACTCCAAGCTTATTTTCTGCTGAAACTAAATTACTTTGTTAGCCTTTGAAGGACTTTTGTTTGTAACCAAACAAAATCAAAATGCCTCAACATCATTTTTAGTTTTGCTGTATTTTTTTCTGCTCTTTTTTTAAGGCAAAGAATGCAAGGATACAAAGAAAATGCATCACAAAAAAATTATGCTCTTGCTACTAGTGACCTTGTTGCTTTAGAATTTTTGTTTAGGGGTGCTGAATCTTATAGATGATAATCCTTTTTATATAACTAGCACACATTACCTACTCTAGACGGTGCATATTTCAAGTAAGCATGTTTAACTATAATGAATGAGTTGCAAAAGTAAAATATTCATTTTCTGCTACAGTGTAGGTGACCTAACCATGTTTGCAGAGACCTGCTTTCCTGTGCACTCTGCAGGTCAGGCAATCCTGCTAGCAATCATCTCCAGCAAGATCCCATGTGGTCCTCACCCTGGGAAAGCCAGCAGCTCCCAGGTCTTCACAGTCGTGCCCTTCCCAACTGACATTCTAGCAGGCCAGCTCTACTTATGAGCTTTAACTGTCACCATCACACTAAGATACCTAACTAATCTTCTTATAGGCCAGTCGCAAGTATCTCCTATAGATCTATAGCCTTTTGGCATATCTGAGTATTGTACACATTATACCTTATCGATCTATACCACCCATCACAAGGTACAGTTCTGTATAATAACAACAACAACATAACTAGGGAACTTGAACACATGAAATAACCTCTAGAGTCACAAAATTTTACATCTACTGCTACCCTCTGACAGGTATTTCTAAGTTCTTACATCTCCCATAGAAAAATTAGTTTAGGAGTTAATATGTGGATGAAGTATTTAACATACCCTGAATAACTGGTATGAAAAGTGCAATGTTGCAGTAATTTTTACTTGTTGAATTAAGCAATAACCGACGACGTCGGTGTGGTATACTGAAGATTTACCTATGGGTGGTGTGATTTAACCATGAGGGTGAAGCCTGAGTTATTAAATAAAGCCAACCAATGGTAAATCTTCAATGTACCACGTTATTGCTATTATACAATGACATTAATTAAGAAGAAAAATACTTACTTTTCTTAAATAATGTCTTGTATAATGCTGCCATGGTGCCCTTCTGTGTTTTTCTGGTATCCTGGGGCTTTGCCTGATGTACTGTGCATGCATCTGAGATTCGTGTTCCCATGCTGATGCAGTGCATCAGTGCTGTGCAAAGAAGCCACAGAAAAAGGAAGATCTCCGTTGCCTTTTTTTTTTTTTTTTTGTTCCACAGAAAAAAAGAAAGTGGGAGACTTTTAACGTTCAGGAGAGCCGGGACTGACAAAATAAAAGGATAATCAGGTACGTTTCTTTAGTTTTGCAGAATGTAGCTGATTATCATTTTATTTTTCTCCGCACCATTTCCCTCGTTCGTTTGAGGTCTTCCATTTTTTAATTTCATAAAAAAAAAGGAAAGGAAAGAAATCATGAGATATACTAATGGAAAAAAGTCTGGGCGACCAGACCTTTTTCAATTGGTATATTCTTGGATTTACAACGGGCATGCTGGTTTGGCTGACCAATCAGCATGCTCGTTTTTGAATATTAATGGCCAGTCATTGTATAATAATTATTATACAACAAGGGAATATCACCTGGCTGCTGTCTTTGCCTTTCTACTCCAGTATCATTTTTTTTTTAATACACACAACTCATCTCTCAGTAATCTTAACTTAACAAATTGAAAACAATGCTACTCACCCATAACAAGTAGCTTTGACAATTAAAATAAACAATGGCAACCAAGAAGCGCAGTGCCAGTGAAATGCACTGACATCCAACAAATCCTTCCATATCTGAAAAAGGTCATATTCCTTAGTGGCATGTTTTAAAAAAATGGACATTGAATAATGAGTATAGCTCATCTCTGCTTTGTGGTTTATTGCATAAGAATTTTAGGTGTGGACGGAAGTGATATGACAGTGGAATACACTTCATTATATGATATCGCAGGACAGAACAGAATGAATTAGACCTAATATGGCGTATAACAAATAATTGTTAACTTTTATTGTACAGTGATGGGAATTTTGCACAGCGTGTATACAGTGATTCAGTAACATTTAAAGCAGTACTCTTGAAAATAAAATTCCACCCACCTGTAAAGCAACTCAATGCTCTCTCCCCCAGTGCTCAGCAGGACAGTAACTACTGACTGGGATGAAGAGTAACAGGTGTTAGGAGAATGTAATCAGCAGTTGCCAGTTTGGTAGTATTGCAGTACAAGAACATGCAGAAATGAATGCTGATACTGTACTTGCTGTCAGGGCTGAAGCATTTTGCGTGTGTGGTATTCTAACTGTGACAAGCCACTTGTTAAATTTGTAGCCAGCAGTCTGTTACAGTTTGAAGCAAAAAACTTTTTTTTTGGTTCTTAGCTGAGAGAGAGAAAGAGAGATGTTTTTTTTTTCTTTTTGCGCTGCAATTTAAAAGTTGCTGCACTGTGCACAAAAAATGCAGATAAACTAGCTATGGCTGTGATGCTCAGTGCTTAATGCTGTAAGACAGCAAACACCCCAGGCTGAAAAAGCAAGATGTTTAAAGTACATTGTGGACAACCAAGATTCAGAAACATTTTAAGACTTCAGAAGGCCTCACAAAAAAGAGATTTCAGATAATAAGTGACTCAGGAGAGACCAGAGCAAGCTTCTATTGCATACAAATATCCCTGCCATTTTGTCAAGAAAGGTATCTTCCATGGATGCATGTACAATAAAGAACCTGGATAACATTAGAAGCCTTTGTAGTACAAAATCTACAGCTGTGGGTGTAGGGATAGTTGTCAATATCTTTGAAACAAAATCTCAGAATAATGGCAGATCCTACAGAAAATGCTAACTATCCTCCTGTATGATTCAGTTATTAGAAAGTTAGAAAAACAGTTACCAAATTAATTTTAACAAACCACCATATTACCAACAGAATAACACATTAAATCAAAGCAAATCAAAATGTCCAAAGTAAACACAATCAAAAATCTATCACGTCATGATGTATCCTGTTAAGCCTTAGATATGAGGAAAATGTCCTATACAGTGAAATTCTCTGACCTCAGAGTTCTAAAACTTAAGTTGTTGTGGGGTGGATATCATTGTCGGGAGGACATATACAAATCTTAACATACTGTGAAATTATCACAAACTGTTATAAATTTCTGGGTAAGGAAATTTCATCCTCCTAGACAGAAACTGTTATGATTAATGTACCACATGATCTGTTCTCTAAGACACACTACTAAGTGTTTCATTGGAATCCCTTTAATTTGATAATCTGATCAGCTCTGCTCAGCAAGCAGAGATTCATCAATTTGCTTCTATGATATATCATATTTTCCGTACCCTGCAGGCAAGGGAGCCTGCAGGATTTTTTGCAGGGGGGTGCAAACCCAGAGCTCCGCCCACTCCCCCACGCAGCCCCACCCACACAGCCCCCCACCACGTAGCCATTTCAGTGTCCCATTACTTGGCTATTTCTCCCCAGTTGCCATACGCATTGTTCAAAACTCTGTATGCATACTGTTTTATGCTTTACTTCTACGATATTACAGATATTTCGATGTAATTTACAAATTTTATAGCACAAACACTGACAGACATTTGCTAAATGAAGTAATAGTCTTACAGTGAAAGCAGACTTGGCATTAAAGTCACATTAACTGAAACAGCATTGAAACCCGCATTCAAAGAAAATGCATCTGGCATTGGCAGGTTAAGTTTACCTTTGGGCTGTTTTAAAATCTTTGGCCCCTTGCACACATTTTAGGACCATGTAAAAGTTCTTTAATACAATCAGGAAGGTGAATTAATTCTAATATATAATAACTGAATGATATCCCTTCTATAAAACAGCACCACTTGATAGAATGTATTTTAAATTTATAGTTTTGAACATTTTCCCAGTAAGCAATGAAATAAAAAATATGAACCAATAATGACAAACTGCCCAATTTCATTTCAACCATAAAAGGCCACACAAACGTCTGTCATTACAATCCACCAATATCAATCAATATGCACAATTTCTGCAGAAGTAAAAGTCATCTGAATAATTCCACATTAGAGAGATCTGAAACTAATGAATTGGTTGTTGCTAGAAAACAAATTTACATTTCAGTGTTTCATCTACAAATTCAATGCCTGCTGCCCTTGAAGAATAAATTGCCTATGTTATATTAAAAAAAATGTTAATCTGGTATATTGCAATAGGGAATGGGCGATAAGCTAAAAAACAAGTTCATAGTTATTAGGCATCTCATCCAAAGGAGGACATACTCAGGACTGCAGTACTCCACCACCCCCTAAAATGCAAATTCTCATGCTGTGGGAGTAGAACCTATAGCCCTCTGTATCAGGATGCAAGTATGCTACTTGCTGTGCTACTAACACTGCTTTAAAATTGTATACCACAATAGTGCTAGCATTTGCTAAACAAAACAGTTGCACATTGTGAGCAGACTTAGCATGCGGAGCACTACACTTCTCTTCCTTTGAAGCTCACAATTCCTTGAAAATGCACTCGAAAATAAATTCCACCTGCTAACTCTAACTAGGGCATTTCACTCTCTCTCTCACACACCTCAACCTCTTAGTGCAAGAAATCTGGACAAAGCCTAAAATAAATAGGAGCAGATTATAAATATTGCTCTCAAGAACTTAGAACATTGCTAGAATAACAGGATTTATGTTAGTATGTATTTTTCTAAAGGATATGACATCTAAAACTCAAATGTCTGTCATTATTTGGCAACGTTAATGCTTTTTAGGAGAAATATGGGGCAAAAATCTGGACATTCTCCAAAAACATGGACAGCTGAGGGGTATGTAACCTCCTTCTTCTACTACCTCCTTCTTATACATACATACAGACACCCATGCACACCATACCTCTCAATCTCTTAACACAAGAAATCTGGACAAAGTCTGTTATAATGTTGGGGATAAAGGCTCAAAACTAGGGTCACATTCAGAAAGTTGCTAGAATAAAAGGGTTTGTGTTAGAATGCATTTTTTGAATGATATGAAGTCTGAAACTGAAATGCACAATAAAAAGTACCCACCACAGTAGCGCCATAGGACCTGGTTTGTCTAAATTCTTCTTCTTCTTTCGGCTTTTCCGGTTAGGGGTCGCCACAGCGGATCACCTTGTCCACTCATGATTGGCAGTGGAGTTTTACAGTGTCGGGTTGCGAGTCCGGCGCCCAACCTTCCACAGAAGGCACACACACATGCACACACTCACACCTAGGGCCAATTTAGAGTGTCCAATCCACCTGCAGCATGTCTTTGGGATGTGGGAGGAAACCGGAGCACCCGGAGGAAACCCACGCGACCACAGGGAGGACATGCAGACTTCGCACAGAAGGCACCCCAGCCGAGGATCGAACCAGAGAACCTCTTGCTGTGAGGTGGCAATGTTAACCACTGCACCACTGTGGCCGCCCTAACCTGGTTTGTCTAAATAATGTTACATAATTTTTTTTTTCTAAGATAAGGTGTAGGCTTAGGGTCAGGGTTAGGGCTAGGGTTGTCACGCTTCATTAAAGTTAGCAGCAGGGCTTTGTCACTATATGCTTATACGCAGAAACGTACACCAGTACACACACACACACACACACACACACACACACACACACACAAAACAAAAAAGCATTCCCCTTACCTAACATTTACACTAACCTTATCCTGCCAACACTAGCACAAACACTGGCACACCCCTTACACCCACCTACCTACCTCTCTTTACAGTCTGAGCTGTTAACATTTTGAACTGTTTACATTTTGAACTATCCTAAATTTGATACTGTAGTTCTGACTATTAACGTTCTAATAATACTTACAAAGTTTTTTTCATACATTATGGGTTCTCCCGTTCGATTCTCGGCTGGAGCGCTATCTGTGTGTGGAGTCTGCATGTCCTCCCCACAGTAGAGTGGCATTCAAATGACATGCGTAAATGGGCATGCCTTCATTGAAGGTTGGGTTTTCAGCTGGCACCTTGGCACCGTAAAAATCTACTGCCAATCATTAGCACACCGGAGTTCCACTGTGGCGACCCCTAACCGGGAAAAGCCAAAAGAAGAACAACAACATTGTGATGTTAAAGAAATTTTGAATATTATTTGTGAGATTTGGAAATGTTAGGTAATAAAGAATTAAGAAAGGTTGTGGGAACATATCCTAAGATCATTTTTAAGAAAGGGAGCTCTTGGAAAATATTACTGGAGAGGAGGACTGTTACTAAATCAGGAGCAAAGACAAAACTGGCATCTTCTTTGTGGAGCTTGTGAACAGTACAAATCCATCAACAGTGATTCTTTATTCCACATTGCCAATAAAATAACATTTATGGTATTATAGGCAAATTTTCATGCTATTCAAGGGGGTTAGTATTTTTTGTCACATGCATAATTTGTTCAGTATATTATGTGGGTAAGGTTATTAGAAGCCAAGTAGAAGGATATATGAGCATATTTATGTTTCTAAGTGGATGAGTATGAAGAATGTTTTAGAAAAGCATGATTCACTGTGTAAGTGCTTTAAACGCATTATGTTTCAAGTTAGTGAACAACCTAAAAATCATTTGAGGGGAGGCGATTTCTAATAACCTTTTGGAAAGACGGATGTTATATTGGCAATGCTCAATCCTGGTTTAAATGATGTGGTTTCACTGAATTGTACTTTGAAAAAATGATGTCAGGAGTCATGTGACAATTTGATTTACATGTAAGTGATGTTGAATGTGAAGTGATGATTTCTGAAGAAGTTAAATAGAACAAAATCAGTGAATTTAGAGGTGTTAGCGTTTTCCCTTCAGATCGTTTCAGTATTTTCAACAACTATAAAGTCCTCTGTTTTTTTTCTCATACTTTACTTATAAACTGAAGCAATAAGACCAAGATACTTATCCAAAAAAATACTTCATCACCTCTGAAAAGCAGCATGTCCATTTTATATGCTTACCCCATTAATGAAATATAAAATAAAACTAGACATTTCATTGGCCATAAAAGTCATACTGTATAGTCTGCACCACCTGCCATATAAACCTATACAATCAGTGCTTAATATATGCTGTCAATACACCTACCTCTCACTTCTACATTCATCCGCACAATCCGAATGCCCTCTGGAATTCAAATTCCCAGTAGGCGCGAAAGATGAAGATGTAAACCATCGGTTGCACAGACACAGAAGATGAAAAAAGGTCGCAAACACCTGTTGCATCTGTGCGACTGGACGGGATGCAAAGGGTGTTCTTAAAGAGGGACACCCTTTAAAAAATTTTTTTTTTTTAAATTAAAATACAATTAATTTCTCGGCCAGCCGGTTCCAGGGGGGTGCAAGTGCACCCCCTTGCACCTGCCTGCGGGCGCCCCTGCCTGCAGGTTATGGTAGAAAGCAGTTTCTCATAACATCAAAACAGCTGTGGAGAGTAGGAAATGTGATATTACTTCAGAGCTGTGATAGGTTTAAATGCATTACAGATTATACTTCCAAAGCAGGACAACAAATTAATAGCGCAGCAAACTGCAGAGAAAAAGCAGTACAAAAGTCTAATATCAGCATTACACTGATGTGATTGATCAGCAAGGGAAACCAGACCGGCTTCATTTCTGACCCAGAAAAAGTGATGACGATAGAGCTGAACTTAGGGAGATCAGATGTACTATTTTCAGTTTTGCTGGAGTGAGTCCCATATTACAGGCCCATAAAAGAGAAGAAGTAACCACTAATATGTATGCAGATCTGACATCTTCTAAGGACTAGAGCATCGTTCCTATGTGATTGAAGGAGAATGTTGATACACAGATTCAATGGGTCTATCTGAAAGATAACTAGAGAAAGGCATAATGAGCTATCAGTGAACCCGAATGCATCAGGATGTTGAATAAGGGGGATAACTAATAAAGACCATTTTTTAAAAGATTCCTGTTAAAAGATGTCTGTCTATGTCAGAATCAATGGAAAAGAGCAACTCTCATTACTATTTTGTAGTAGTTTGGTTTGCCCTATTGCACAGTTTAGTGCAGATAAAAATCACTTTCCTATTTAATGGATTCCTTACAAATGTTCTGATTTTATTTCAAGCCTAAGATGAGACAAGATAATAAATCCAGCTATGCGAACACAAACTAGCTAGGAGGCAACATAAAACAGCATTCAGGATTTTATTGTATGTACTCTAATATGTTGTTTATGTCACACATCACTGCATCACTGAAAGAATACTAAAGCAATAACCGACAACATGGTGCGATATATTGAAGATTTACCCACGGTTGGTGTGGTTTAATCACGAGGCCGAAGCCCGAGTGATTAAACAAAGGCGACCGTGGGTAAATCTTCAATATACTACAACCACGGAGTCGGTTATTGCTATAACACAATAACATTATTTAAGAAAAAAAATGTTTACTTTTCTTAAATAATGTCTTTGTATAATGGCGGATTACTGTTCTTCCGCCAGTTGTGGTATACTGCTTCTTCGTTTTGATGTACTGCGCATGCGTATGGGACTTGCGTTCCCATGCACACCCAGTACATCAATGCTTTAAAACGGAAGCAATGGAGAAAAGAAAGTCTCCGTTGCTCTGTTTTCTCTTTTTCTTTTTTAATTGTAAAAAAATGGTTTTGGGGCACTTTATACCAATGGAAAAAAGTCTGTGAGACTGAAGCTTTTCCCATTGGTATATTGTGGGATTTACAACGGGCACACTGGTTGGCCTGGGCCAATCAGCGTGCACGTTTTTGAATAGTACTAGGGAATCATTGTATGATAGCTATTTAGCCATAACAGTAAGTTCAACGTTGCTTTTATCTGCTTTCACACTGAAACTACTCTATACAAATTGCTATTTCCCATTAAAAAATACATTGAAAATGAACACTATCGTCCATGCCTTATTCAACAACTCTTGATACAGAGAGGTGATCTTCCATCCCATCAAATATGAAGATGACTTTTCCAGAACTGACCCAGAAGTAAGGAATTATCCCCCTGCAGTAGTTAGAAACAACTCACCATAATGTTTTTTCTAAATATCAAGAATTTAATTAATTCATTGAACTATCAATATCTAAATGTTACAACAATAGTTAACCTTTTTAACATGGTGCATAGCTACTGAACTAACTATAACGACTCTTTCTGTTTTATTTCCCTGCAAAAATGCACCTTATTTAAATTTGTAATACACAAACATACTGCCACACACAAACATGTTGTAATGTTGCTGTGACTACTGAATTTTTAAATTAATTGCAGTGTTTTTGCTAATAATGCTGTACTTAGGTGATACATTTAACAACTTCTAAATTCAGCATTTGTACTTAAGTGTCTACACAAATTATTGCTGTCTGACATGGCAATGTTCTAACTGTAACATTAAACATTAAGTGTGCTCACAAGACAATACTGTCTACTGTAACCTACTATCGTATAAAATCATGCTGTTGCCTCTGACCCTTGCTGTGGTTGAAGAGAGTCTTCCAAACAACCTACTTATATTTACCCAGTTATTATATAAAAAATAATAATTAAAATCATGGCATGCACCTGCACCTAGGAGAATTGTCCCCAAGAACAGTGATGTTCAAGTTTCAACCCTGTTGATGGCAAGCAAAAAAAAAACTATTAGGAATACAATTAAAAAAGCAAGATAAATATAAACACTAAAAGAATGAAAGTAAAAATATTTCTCATAAAATGACCAAAACTGGATGTCTGTAACCAGTCTCACACTATACATACTAGTTACCTCTAGATATTTAATACGATTCAACTTTTGTACATAATGTAAGCCTGGGATCTGTTTCATTCTTACTCAATTCTGCTGAGTTGTGAAATATATTAATGTGTATGTATTATTAAAAAAATAAGACGCTAGTCATAAAGTGTCATTCTCCTCCATAAGAAATATGCCTACTGCTATAACCAGAAGAATGATTTATGATCTCACGTGTAGCTTAGAGTGATGTTTGCCACTATAAGCAGCAGTACATTAATACACTGTAATTACACTGCTTTACAGGATGTAGTTGGAGCACACCTTCCTATACAGAGATACCACAGTTAGGACAAAACAGAAAGTAATGCCACTGGTAGAAAAACAATAGGTAATATCAGTTGGTTATAAAAAAGATGTGAAGAAGACTAGTATGAAGTTTATAAAATAAAGAAATCTATAAAGAATAATTTTATTTGAGAATGAGACACTTTGTTGAATGTAAAATAATACAAAATTTTAAACCTATGCATACCTCTTAACTGTCCAGGCTTTCACAGAATATCCCACACCAAACTGGCCATAGGTGTGAGAGTGCTCATGTATGTCTGGTATGGAAACAACCATGGCAGGGCTAGACACTCAGCTTAGTCAACCTTGGCGCTAGATGATTTTCACTGTTGAAATGACACACTGACCTCATATGCAAAAATGGGAAAAAAGGGGTTGTGGGTGGGTTGATGGATGGATGGATTTGAGTTTCAGACTTCAAATCCTTCAGAAAATGTACAATAACATAAAGCCTGTTATTTTAGTAACTAAGCTTATAAGAGCAATATTTAAGACCTGTCCCTGACTGTAGGCCTTTTCCGCCCATTATTTTTGGCTTCGTACAGACTTCTTGCACCTTTAATTCAAGCAAATTTCCTAAATGTGGGAATGGCTAAGCAGGTAGTATAATGATTCATACAGCCTAATTATTGTTCAGCACTGGTAAAAATAAAAATGTAATCGATTTAACATCTAACCACAGCACTGTGCAAACAGTCTAGCTTAAAGTGTTTTGTCACAACACAAGGTTGCATTGCTGCATCTGGTGAGTTAAATGCTGTAATGCAGCTTACATAAGAGTATCTGTATTCATTTAGGCTATTTTTTTTTTTTTTTACTAAAAAGCTTCATAAACTTTTTATTAAATCCACTGACCAAATAAATTTAGCATTTCCTTGTTTGAAGTCATGTAAGGTGGCTGTCCACAGATTTTAATGAATGCCTCTTTGCCCACGTGCAACTTGCATTCATTAAAGTCTGTGGACACCTCTCATGTTTTTACCTCAACATGATGTCACTGAGGTTAAAGGTCAACATTAAACATCAGTGTTATTGTCGCAGGGAAAATTAAATTTTCAAAGATTTTTTTTTTTGTATGGCTGAAAAAAATGCAGAAAAAAAAGAGGATGCAGATTGGCACTTTATATACCATATATGGTGATGTATCAGGTCAGTCACAAAATCATGACAAAACTCTTTAAAGAGCTTGCTTAACGAATATCACCATTTTGTTAAGTGGTGTACCAGGTAAGTCACAAAATTGTGGCAAAACACTTTAAAAGAACTTATGCTTGATGAAAACCACCATTCATTTAACTTTCACATGGCTGAATGCTTGCTTAGTGCTCCAAACAAAACCTATTCTGCATACAGACTGAAATCTTGCATGGGAGCCAATCAAAAAAGCACTGCTATTTTGTGTATTTCTTTCTAAGGGATGACCATTTTCTCTGACATTTTTGTTTTGCTGCCTTATCATTCATGGATCTTTTTTTTTTCCTTTTTTCTTTTCCACTGTTTAGAGCGTCTTCTGTGTGGCGACATGTGTGAATGGGCGTTCCTTCGTTGAAGGCTGTGCGTTAGGCCCGGCAAGCCAGCACGTGAAACTTTACTGCCAATCATTAGCGGACCGGGGTTCCGCTGTGGCGACCACTAACCGGGAAAAGCCGAAAGACACAAACAAACAAACTGCTAGAAGTGATGTTTGTAGCAAAGCACGTACAGCTAGTTTACAGATAAGCATCCATTTACACACACACACACACACACACACACACACACACACACACACACACACACACACACACACTCATTTATTTTTATAGATAGATATAGACATATGCACACACAACACACACAGTCAGCTTGCAGATAGGAATCCACTTACACATACGAACAGCTAATTTCCTGACAGGAACTCACAAACATATGCAGCTAGCTTCCTCACAGAAATCCAATGAGTCTATCTAGTGAATAGCTCTTGCTAGCTAAAGAAAGCTAGCTAATCTTAAGCCAGTGCATTAACTAGAGATACTCTCTCAAATATGCCTCATTTCTCTATTTATTTAAACTTCTTCAGGCAATAACTCAAATATTTCTGATGGAGACAATGTATCTAGGCTGTAAAAATGGGTAAACTGGTCACGAGTCAGCCTAGCATTAATTTGTAAGCCGCGGTGGTGCAGCGGTAGCATTGTCGCCTCAGAGCAAGAGGTTCTCCTGTTCGATTCTCGGCTGGAGCACCTTCTGTGTGGAGTCTGCATGTCCTCCTCGCGGTCGAGTGGCTGGCATTCGAAAGACATGCGTGAATGGGTGTGCCTTCGTTGAAGGTTGGGTGTTGAAGGTTTGGCACCTCGGCACCATAAAAATGTACTGCCAATCATTAGCGGACCGGAGTTCCGCTGTGGCGACCCCTAACTGGGAAAAGCCTAAAGAAGAAGAAGATGTACATTCGATAACAGACCAGAAAAAGTCTCAAATCTATTTATGATGTTAAAGCTGTGAATAGTTTCATTTATTTTTCTATGCTTCTAAAGGATAACTTCTGACTTCACTTCTAAAATGATACTGTTAATTAGAGCGCTACCCATAGTTCCGGTCACCTTGGTGCACGGAATACAAATACATCAATGAAAGAAGCTTATATAAGTTGTTAAATGCATATCCTCAATACAAACGTCTGTTAGTGCCACAAACTCAGATGCTTTACTACTTCAGATTCCTGGCCTCCACAAGAGGGCTACTGAGTAGCACAACCCCCCCAAACGGAAAGGACCGATGGCCATTGGCTGCTTAATATTTTCCTTCTTCCCTGTTATTGTATAATATATGGCATTGTTTAGCTCTGCCTCAATAAGCCACTTAAGATGACATTCTTAGCTTTTAGCAACACCCCTCATCTTCTCCCTACAGCACTTATTATTAGTCAGAAAATAACAGCTCCCAAATACACCCACTCCTGTTACCATATGCATTCCTTCTGTACAAAATCTATCAACAATAAAAATGTACATTTTAAGAATGCAGCAAATAGAAATATAACTTTATTTTCTGAAAACTGTCACTGTGTCCTTTCATCAAACTCTGTTTTGAAGAGGGCTGGCATCCAATGCCTTCATCACACTTGTATGTTTGCTTTCTAAGGGGTTAAAGGGATACCATCTCCTCACATAAGTACGATAGAAAATGCAGTTTGCAGAAAGGAAATTATGTCATTATTGTAAAACAGAACTCGATAGTTTTTTTGTCAATTACAGGCAACATAATGCATGTTTGGAGGGTGGGGTCTAAATGTCACTGATGTTACTGGGAAAAATTAAAATAATGCATGTTTGGAGGGTGGGGTCTAAATGTTACTGATGCTACTAGGAAAAATTAAAAGTGCCATGCTAGTCCTCAAACAGCAAACAAAATAACACTGAAACACAGAGATGATGTAATCCTTTTTATTGGACCAACTTAGGCTTTGCAGTTACTTGTTTGTGCTAAAAGGAGTTAACTCCTAATGAAGGGCTCTTGTTAAATCAAAAGCTCAAATAACTGCAGCACCTATGTTGGCTCAATAAAATGTGTTGCAGAACATCTGTGTTCTAGAGTCTCTCTGTTTTACATTGCTAGGATGAGGGTAATTTAACTGCTGCTCCTGAGTATGGCGACTTCTACTCCTAAGCTATTTGAATACTCTCCTGCATGACAGTATTTATACGGTTACTGTTTCCAACTAGGAAGTCATTTCCTCCAACACTATTCATCTATGTTATGAAGTTTTCACCCCCATTATATCCCCTAGGAGCATGATCTCTTTTCTGTATCTTCACAAGAAGTTCCTTATATTCATACCACTCCACCAGTTTTATGCGTCAGACAAATCTGGATTTATAACCAGACTAAAGGGTAGTGATTCACCTAAACATGCATTTGTTATAAAAGCAGCTGCTTGCAAATAAATATGTGATAAAACAGACTTCAAAAGTTTGATGCTGCTTTTATTGCCCTGAAAAGAATAGTTATTTTTAAGAAAATAATGTCACAGTTCTGCATGACTGATCACATTTTTACATCAAAGTGTTTTTTTCTTCAGGTCTTTTTATCTGTATGACTCAACAGTCCCCAAGCGCATTCCCCAGTTACGCTGTGTGACAGGCTAAAATTAAAGTATGTTTCTGCTATAAAACACTTACTAAACGTAGGCATCATTACTGACACACTGAATACTTTGTGCCTGTGATGGTCCCACTTAAATGACAGAACAAAAAATAATGCAGGAGTAAAAAAAGACATTCTGCATCAAACTAAGACAAGAAACAATATTGTTCCTACAGCATAAAGACTAGGTATAAATGCAGCAGAATTACTTGAAAATAGAGAGATACCAGTACTCTTTGAACATTATGATAATGACAGAACATTTACCCTGTATGAAGAATTTTATAAATCATGTTTTTTTTTAGCGTAGCTCAACTTTTAACTACAAAAAAGGGAATGTTTATAGGCAAGTACAAATATAGCTGCCCTTGTGGGCCATTTTAAGCCTAACTAGTTTCCCTTTTTGTGTTCAAAATAACCTATCCCATTTGGTTACAGATTGGCCATACCCATCCCATGGTCGATAATTATATATTACCCCTAATAAGAATAAACAGGATCATACCACAGATAATTTGAGGGGACCCATGCATGGGATAAACCATTTGCTTGCTGCCTCTATTCATTAGTAATATGGGGGGAGGGGCAGTCCTTGGGAAGGTTTCTGTTTCTCTTCCATACATCTAAGCTGCACTTGAAAATGGGCATGGATGAACTTTGTTTTATGTGGACGGGTAGTCTGTTCCACTGCAGCGGTAAACTCTGCACAATATACCAGTCTCTCCAAACTGTTCTGCTGTTTTTGAAGAGGTTTAGATCCCTAGACTGAGTACTTCTGATGCCATTTCACTTGCTGATGTGCAGTAAATCCATCAGTAATGGGTTGGAGGATGGACTGTATGCCAGACACAGGTCACCTCTTAGCAGTCTGTAGAATACCAAGTATAGTGACAGGGCATTTAGTTGGTCTATGGAGGACATGGTCTTTAGGCCTTGTCTCCTTTTACTAAGGTACCTCTGTGGGTGTTCCAGTTGTTGCATGTGTCTGGACAGATACAAGACAAAGATAGCACTATATTCAATAACTGGACTAATAAGGGTTGAGTAAAGGGGGCCAGTGACACCCCTTGATCTAGATACAATCCTTTTTTTTTGTAAGTTGTGCAATATAGAAGGACTTTATTACAATAATAGACACAAGTTGGTCAAAAGTTAGGTAACTGTCTACATAAGTTTCCAAATCCTGAACAACTGGGTCAACTCTTAAGGGCATATTGTCAATGTAGTAGTTCTCTGGGGTAGATGACGTCCCAAAGGATACAATAATGCATTTTTTTGGCATTTAGTTTCAGAACATGACTTTGACACTAGTTAGTTATTTGAAACAAACATTTCTACGGGATGGCTAAGTCATTTGGGGATTCAATGACTGCTCCTAACTTGCAGTCATCTGCAAACCTAGTTAGCCAGAGCCTTTTGCTACTGGCTTTTACTTCAGAAAACTAGATGCCAAGCAGGAGAGGTCCCAGCACAGAACCTTACAGGACTCCACTGGTGACTGGTGTCCTTGTTAATTCTGACAATGATTACTTACAATTGAAATAAAACAAATCTTCATGGCACTGCTGCAAACTGGTCATGGGATCATGGCTGTACATCAATGAAATCACTCATCTGCAGATACTGTGGCTTGTATTACTACACTTTTTTAAAGAATGAAAATAATGAAAATGTACAACGACACATCCAAGAAGAGTATGGACTGCTCTTTAGCAGCACTCTTGCTAACACAGCCTTTAACTCTTTGTAAAATGCCATGGAGCAAAGCAAAACTGATCTGAAAGGGTCTATGGTGCGACAGAAAGCAAGCAATGCAAGAACGCATTAAGCAAGACTGAAGGAACGGTACGGTGGTTTAACACAGAGTAAGAGGCATTGCAAGTTGTAAACAGGGAGCTAGTATCCATCTCAGAACCTGGTGAGGCCTGCCCTGAATTACTCTGTACAATCCTGCATACACAAATTTTGCAAGGAAATAGGAAGAAGGCATTCCATGGAAGAGCAACTAATACAGTTCATAGCCTACAGCATGAGTCATATAAATAATACACACACAATTAATACCACTGACAACCAGAGGACGGGAACCAAAAGAAAATTGTTTGTACTTAAAGGAACTAAAAAGTCTTAGGAGAGTAAATTATTATAAAAAAAGAATTAAGGGTTAACATAATCCAAAGATAAGAACATAGTAGGTCTTGGCCCAGGACTAACACTTCTTCTTCTTCTTTCAGCTTTTCCCGGTTAGGGGTCGCCACAGCAGATCACCTGTCTGCTCATGACTGGCAGTGGAGTTTTACGGTGTCGAGTTGCCAGCCCGGCGCCCAACCTTCCACAGAAGGCACACACATGCACACATTCACACCTAGGGCCAATTTAGAGTGTCCAATCCACCTACAGCATGTCTTTGGGATGTGGGAGGAAACCGGAGCACCCGGAGGAAACCCACGCGACCACAGGGAGGACATGTAGACTCCGCACAGAAGGCACCCCAGCCAAGGATCGAACCGGAGAACCTTTTGCTGTGAGGCGGCAATGCTAACCACTGCACCACCATGGCTGCCCTGGCCTAGGACTAACACTAAAATGCATGATTTCAGAAAGAAAATAGTAAAGCTTTTCACATAGACACACACACAAGCACTAGTCTTCCTGCAAACGCATGTACTGTCCAAAAGTGTAAGAAAAATGAAGAATCCATAAGACAGCCATAAGGTACTTGTTGGGGATGGTGAAAGCTAACTGGCTGATGAGAATGAGATGATTTCTCAGTAGGGAGGAAAAATGAAAGCCTTGGTGGGCAAGGTTGTCTGTAAGTTAAACCAGTAACACAGTTTTACAGATGTCATGTATGTAAGCACTCATTACAAGAGAGAAGTATTATGACATCAGAATTTCTGGACCATGCAACAAGGGCAACATTGGAAGGACAGGATAAAGGGGTGTCTCAGTATGTAAGTAAAGGGAATATCATACTGACAGAGGAAGACAAGGTTTTTGGTGGAATCATGGAATGTAAAGCTGTCAGTCATGCTGACTGAGACTTGCGGAGCATCTGGGTGATAGAGGCATCTGGTGGATGAGAAACATGTACAGATCCTTCGGATACGTAGTATGGCTGTTCACTGGGACTGGAGAAGGGAAAAGAAGTTTATTTTAAGGAGGGGTTATCAATCTATGAGGAGAATGACACCCTTGATGCAGTGATGCACTTGAAATCAGACAGTGTAGAAGATATCCCAGAATGGCCATCAGATGAGTTGACTGCTGACATCACTAGGGGGAAAGCAATGTAAGTGCTCCTGCCTAAATAAACACAGTGAGGTATATCAGGGTGATGATGTTTCTAGTTAACAATGACTTTTGGTGTAGAAACAAAGGAGCACTTGTACCGAACAATACATATAGACTTTACAGGGAGGAAACTACAGGAGAATGGAAGGCTTGGTATTACAAAGGTAAGCAGGCTGAAATAATGGGAAAGCAGTAAAGTCAAAGGACCATATAACAAGGACTGCCTGAATGAAGCTAAATAATTCAATATTAAATACAGGAAGAAAGAGTGACTTCCTCACCCCTACTATGGTTCAGAATGACAGTTACAGAGCCAGTACTTGCCAGAAAGGATAAATACAAGGCAAGCATGCTTATCCTAATCTAGAGTACTGTCGGGCATAACAAGGACAGCAAAAATACAAGATACACATTAAGTACGCATACAATAAAAGTATGCAACAGACTAATTTCAATACATAAATAACAAAACAAAATTCAGGGTTCCAGTTGTAAACGCATGACTCCATACTATAAATTCTATACCTTCAAAAATGTAAGTACAATTAAGGAAGAAAAGTACAAAGTCCAAAACTGCTGTATCTCAGAGAATTCCTCCTTCTCTGAGATATACCAATCATAGAGTTCACATATACAAGTAGCGAGAATGCTGCCCTCACATCATGCATAATAGCAATTTTAAAGGTTTGCTGTTTTCAGGTTATAATTGCACTTGCATTTTCAATACTATGCGACTCTCAGGATAGAGTCTGAAACTTCCAGTAGGTTCCCTAAAATTTAATATGAGATAATAATAAGCACGAACACAAAATCCTTGAATCCTTATCCAGACAGTTGCCCTAAGAATATCAGGTAAAATAAAAAGCAGGATTACCTCCCACCCCAGTTCAGTCATTTAGTCAAGTTGAAATGTCCATCAACAATGTTCTAAGTAACCACAAACAGTTTTATAAACTATCAAGCCTTTTTACTCCTAAAATGCTCTCATTCTAACAACTGAATGTGTGTAGAGAACATATATGTCTAAAGCAATTTATGTTATCACAAACAGAAATCTAGGCCTTCAAGTGACAGGAACAATGTTTGTGAAATTTAGTTGAAGACATTAGTGTGTTTTGAAGTATAAAATATACACAGAGTGACACATTTTATTTGGTTATCTTCAAAAAGTAAATGTAAATTTATTAACAGTAGATGATTCAAACACACTGGCCACACATGCTGAAGAAATGAGCTTTACTGGCCACATGACTCCTACAGGTCATATATATTTGGCACACTTCAGAATGGAATAGGAAGAAAAGCAGTGATGAGGCTAAAATTTACAACAGGACATAAACAAGGGGAGGAAAGTAGAAGAGAAGGGTCACGGTAAGCTGGAGAAACAAGTTACAAGTACGGAAGTGGTGGTGTGATATAAAGTAAAAGGTCAAAATATATGAGCCAAACAATCCTAAGAAAAGAGTACAGTGCCGGCTAGTAAAACAGCAGTAGTAATGCTAAAAAGCTACAATCCACATACTTGGCATAAGCAATTAAGAAAGGAAGTGATCATCTTAGGCAGGTGAGGAGATAGTATTAGGAGTAGTGTATGCAGTTCTGGAGAAAGCATTTCTATAAACAGAGATGGTGAATGACAACAAAAACAGTGCAGAGTCTATTACGAGACTTATGGAATTAGATGAATATGGCTTAATATGTATACCCCTTAGGTAAAGGACAAGAAGACATGACAGATTATTTTAGATAATATAAGAACCAATCGTTTACGGTATTGTTCTATTAAAGAAGAGCGGTACAAGAAAAGGTAATATACTTCAATATACAGGGTAGATCACTTACACATTAAAAGATTAAGCTATTTGGTACAGAAAAGGCAATGATTGCATTAATTAGTCCTTTAGGTAGCCGATAATGCAGACCATCACCCTGTCTGCACACCATCAGGGACTGCTAAGTAGCCACAGGGTTAGGTTCCAGACATCTGGAGGAAGAATAGTTGCAAACAGACTCAGAGTTTACTTGGCATTTTAAAATGCCCATTAAAGTTCAGCTGACCTATTTATATAGGCACTTTATGAAGTAAAAAAACAAGCTTATTCCCAGCAACGAATCTCTGTTTTATGTAATAATGCATTATCAACTGCTCCTAATTATGCAGATTTTATCATCGGTAAAAGTTCTATGAACACTCAAACAAGTTTTTTTTTATATAAAATAATGAAAGAAGGACTCTAAGTATATGATGAAGCTGCAAACAACTCAGCAGTTGGGTAAAAATAGTTGACCTACAGATCTGGACGTTAGTGCAGAGAATTAAGGGTACTGTTAACAAGCTGCTTCCCTTAGTCTAGGGTTTGAGTCCATAAAAAAAAAAAAAACTCATATCATTCAGAACTATATTTTAGAAAAAGCCAGAAGAAAAGCAATATCATAAAATATGGCTGTATAAGAACTAGATGTCCTACTTATCACTGCTGCTGTATTCCAATACTGACGGGTTATCCTGCCATCCAACCAGCTTACCAAAGTCAAAACCTTCCTGATACATCATATGTCTGATCTATGACCTTTTCTCTTTGATCTCGCACTCTGGTTCAAATCAATAAAAAGATACCAATTTTTCAATCATAGTTTACAAATGACTAAATATAACAGTTAGCCTCAAAAACAATACTGAAGAATAAATGAATGAAACTGAGTTTAAAGTTATAAAACAGCAGTGTGACTCCTCCTTCTTCTTTCGGCTTTTCCCAGTTAGGGGTCGCCACAGCGGATCATCTGTCCGCTCATGACTGGCAGTGGAGTTTTACGGTGTCGAGTTGCCAGCCCGGTGCCCAACCGTCGACGGACGGCACACACAAGCACACACTCATGCCTAGGGCCAATTAAGACTGTCCAATCCACCTACAGCATGTCTTTTGGATGTGGGAGGAAACCAGAGCACCCAGAGGAAACCCACGGGACCACAGGGAGGACATGCAGCCTCCACACAGAAGGCACCGCAGCCGAAGATCGAACTGGAGAACCTCTTGCTTTGGGGCAACAACACTAACCGTTGCACCACCGTGGCCACCCATAAAACAGCAGTGTGACTGCTAAACCAAATCTGCACACAAGGTTTCATTTCTAAATATTTCCTTTATATAACGCACACACACACACACACACACACACACACACACATTCATTTTTTTATTTTGGAATTCCACCACTTCCTTCAGCCTTATTATTAAAAACACATCTGTATAATCCAACAGCAGTACATTTTAAACAAATGATCCCTTGATACAGTACTCCCTGGTTAAAGCACTGAAAGTAAACACTTTATGGAATTTTCTTTTAATAAAGACACAGTCTTGAGTGGGTGGAACATGAATGCATCTTTGACTTGCCTGTGTGTAGAAATCAAATACGATAGAAATGAGAATGCAGACTGAATGGCCCCACAGGTGAATAATAGTAATGACAAATAACTGATTCTGTTAGATAAATATTATCGTTCATACCCCCCCCCCCCCCCAAAAAAAAAAAAAAAAAATTACAGTGATGAGCATTGTAGGAACAATTGATCATGCCAATTTGTCAAAGGCAGTTTCTTCAAAAGTAAAAAAATTAAAATGTTTGCCAAAACATTCTGAATGGAGTTACGTATTTATTTATTTTTGAAGGAAGGCAAGCCTGCCTGTACACCCTACATACCCCCAAACAAATATACATCAATTCTTAGGCCATACAACAATGGAGAAACACCACTGTTGCCAAATGTAGCTTTGGCAGACATATTTCAGTCATTTTACATTCGCCAGCACTACCTTTGGTGACCTGATGAGCTTCCCCATTGATCAGAGTGTAGCATTACAGATAACTTACAATTTGTGGTACACTTGTTTATAACAGGCAGAAATAAAAATCAGGCATAAAATCAGATCACTATCAAGAATAGATAATAAAGTTTTCCAGGCACATGTCTTAATTCTTTATTTAAGCATTAAGCATTCCTTGATACTGTATAACCTCCTAGCAAGATGCAAAAATAGACCAGTGTAACTTATCAACTTCACCACTAAAAGGAAAAGTGTTATTTAATTCTAAAACTAAATAAGTCAAGACCAGCTGATAATACTGCTCTAAATTTATCAAAAAAAATATTCTTTGTACAAAAAATCTACGCGTAAATGCATAATGTCAGTTGGTTGACTAACAATACTGTTGAAATCCACAAAGTTGAGACCACATGATCGACAATGCAGTTTATCGAACAACAGAAACAACACAAAAACAATATTTTAGCAGAGGAGCAAGCTCCTCTGCACCTCCCAGACCCCCTACAAATTATACACACCAATGCCAAGATTGCACTACAGTGGGGAAAAAGGTGCATTCATTCCTCAATCCCCAATGTACTGTGATCTTAGTCAAAATGGTCGATGAACTGCACTGTGGATGTGTTCTCGACCATGTGGGTTTCGACAATGTCGTTTGTCAATCAACTAACATAGCCCCTCACATATATATGGGTCGCGTTTGAATTTTGCTGACAGGTATTTTGGAAATCACAAATGATCAACAAATATCTGATTGACACACTAGTGAGAAATCTTTGTTATAGCAGGGAAAATATTATTCCCTTTCTGCTGCTACTGTGTGATCTTGGAGTTGCTACATTTAAGAAGGGAGGTGAACAGGGATTGCTCTCCTGCAAAAATGAATGCTTTACTTATCATGCTCCATGCTTATATCCTGGAACTTACGCACACAGGTGAGGCAGTTAAAGCAGTGTTTTAAAATATCTATATTAAACACTGCGGGTACTAAAAGTGTAGTCTGTAGTTTTCCTTAAGGTTGTGCCTACCAGAATTTAACAGAACAGCATCCTAAAACTAAGACCAATATATGTGCCTGTATAATCTCACTTTTTACTCTCCCATTTTTTTATACAGCCACCTTTGAATAGCCGTAACGTACCTGTCCAAACCATCAGCAAACTGATTTTTTTCTATTCTCCCTTGCCTCCCCCAGTCAAGCCAACCTTCTCTGTTTTCCCTTGCTGCCCTCGAGCTCACTCTGCTCCCCTACCCTACCCCCATTCCCTCTACTCTATACCTAACCAGGCCAGACCCCTTACACTACACCCCTCTCAATGCTCCAATCATTCCCTAGCAGAACTGTGATCCCTCCTCTTTGTCTGTTCCTATTACCTCTACACCTACATCTCTTCTCCAAACTACTAATTACACACCTACACCTCATACCCCCTCTCTTCCCCTCCATAACTTCTCTTTCATATATATCTTCTGCCACCCATTTTTTTTCTAATACCCAATCTACACCTCTCTATAACACCAAAATATATAACTCCCCCTATTTAAATTTTCTTTCTTAGCATCCTTCTTTATTACACCAACTATCTAGCATTCTTCATTTAGTATTCCTTTCACCATGACTCTAATAAAACCTCTCATCTCCATCTCATCATTAATATCTCTACTACTAGTATCTATGCATACTACCTCCTACCACTCCCACTATCTTATAATCTACCCCTCCCCTACACTGCCCCTGACACTAAACATCCACAACTTCAGTGGCACAGTGCACATCTTCCCACACTTATTTAACATGTCCACATCACCTCATTTCTCTTTCAAATACATTCATACCTATAGTTCTCCCCCTTGCCTCTATGAACTGCTTAGACTTTTCTCCAAACTAAAGTCCCTTACACTCCACTGCTCACACACATCAAACTCCAATCTGACATTCAACCAAACCCTGGTCCTGCACACTCCACCACCTCAAACCCTCTTCACTCACCAGATTTAATTTCTAACATCTCTCTTCCACCACTCCACAGACAAAACTCTGACCTACTTGTGATACACTTCAACCTCAGAAGCCTCCCTAATAAAGTTCACGAGTTCCATGCTGCCATTGCCCACTACTCCCCAGACACAGCTATAATCACTGAAACTTGGCTCAAGCCCCATATAAAAAACATAGAATTACTTCCTCCTGGTTATAGTACCATAAGAAAGGACAGATTATCCAAATGCAGCAGCATTGCTATAATGTTCAAAGACAACCTCAATTTAGTACAACTACTACTTTAACCCTGACTGGCCTACCTGCTCTTCTTCCTCTCCCACCAATTTTATTAACTTATTTGCCTTTACTCAATATATCACTCATCCCACCATATAGACAAGGTCACTGACCGGCATTCTATTCTTGACTGGATTCTAACAAATAAATCCAACAATAGTTATGTCACTGGTTGTCTCCCAGATTCCATAAGTGACCACCACCCAACCTATCTTATCAGAAAACATACTCATAGTACTAACAATATTACATTCCACTACGTACATAATAAACAATTTTCCCCCACTATATTTAACACACTTTTACAAGATTATGACTAATCACCTCTAAAAACCCTTCAATTGGATCTCACAATACAGTATTTCAATACTACTTTCCTGCAGGTACTTAACCTTGCTCCACTCAGGAAAGTTTGTGCTAAATCTAAACAACTACCATATTTATCCAAATAAACTATTCTTCTACTTAAGCAAAGAGACAAAGCCTGGACTCTTATCCCAAAAAAAAAAAACAAAACCAATACAAACTACACCTCCTAACAACAGCTCAGAAATCGAGTCAAAACAAATTAGACAAGACAAAAAAAAACTACTTTCAAATATGTCAACTGAGATACCAAAATAACCCCCAAAGATTCTGCCAAACAATTAACCTCCTTAACCCTGAGAAACCTACCATTCCATCCCCAACAACAAACCACAATATAGACTGTATAGCTACCCAATTCAGTACCCACTTTATCACCTCAATAACCACATTACTTAACAATACTAAAAATTCATCACTCTCCATACCTCTTCCTTTCTCTATTAAACCAATCCAAACCAGTTATATACAAAATCTCCTAAGTAAAATAAAACCCTGTTCTCTTTCTGCAGATCAGTTACCAGGTGAATTTCTAAAACTTGCTGCTTCACCCATCTCTTATCCTATATCTATACTTATTAACTGCTCTATCTGAGCAGTATGTTCCCCTTCTCTGGAAACTACCCATGTCATACCCCTTCACAAAGGAGGTTCATCCACTGATCTATCCTACTATAGACCCATAGCTATCCTTTCCCTACTAGCCAAAATCTTAGAAAAATGTTTACATAAACAGACTACCTCCTTAAAAACAACCTTTTATTTGATACTCAGCATGGCTTTCACCCCAAACATAGTACTAATACTGCTCTAATAAGTTTCACCAATACCATAAATCTCCTCAAAAACAAAAAACAATTTCTCTCTGCCACCTTCCTTGTTATGTCAAAAGCTTTTGACACTGTATCTCTTCAATTACCTCTCAACAAACTTGTCACATTCAATTTTAGCACTGAAACCTATGCTGGATTCATAGTTCTCTCTCTAATCGTAAACAAGCTACCATTTGGGATAATAAACTCTCTCCCTTACTACCTGTTACTGTTGGTGTCCCACAAGGTTCTATTCTTGGCCCACTTCATTATTTTTACAATGATCTTTGTTCTGCAGCTGATCCCACCTCTATCATTCAATATGCAGATGGTTCTTTCCTTATCTGCTCTGCCCTCACCTTGAATGAGCTCCAAGATAAAACTCAGAATGCCCTGCATAGTATTGAAAAATACTTATCAGACAATCAACTCATTTTAAACCCTAACAAAACCAAACTTTCAGTCTTTTCCAGTTCCTCCCAAAAAAATAAACAAGCTCCACTTTCCATCTGTTCCTCCAATGGCACAATTACTGACCCCGTAGAACAAACAAAACTTCTCAGTGTTACTATAGACAATGGCCTAAAGTTTGATAGTCACACAGCCTTAATAATCAAAAAAGTCCATATAAAACTTGGTCTTTATCGGGCTAAACCATATCTGACCAATCATGCTAGACTCACTACAGCTAGGATTCATCTTCTATCTGCGTTACTTTAATGTTCACAAATATTCATTAACCTTCGTAAATCAGACTTAAAACAACCTTGAATCTTGCTATAATAAAATTGCTAAATTTGTGGCAAACCTCCCACACAGATCACATCATTGTACTGCTCTACATCATCTTGGCTGGATTGAGCTCCCTCGCTTACTCACTGTTAATCAGTTAATAGCTGCTCACTCTGTTATCCATAAACCAGACCACTGTCCAGCCCTATCTGACCTTGTTCAACCCTATACTAATCTGACCTCTTAGGTCAGCTGATAAATTACTGCTCAATGTTAGCAAATCTCATAATTTTCATGGTGATTCACTATATAACCACTCAGTATCCAAAGCTTGGAATTCACTTCCACAGCATACTCTATCCTGTCCTGATGCTCATAACTTCAAACGGCACCTACAAAACATAATACTCAAACCACTGGTTATGTCCATGCACTTCCTCTGGCTAAGTCATCTCCATTCTGGTCTTCTCTCTTTCTGTTATTTTTTCCTTGTTCTTATACTTAGAATGAGTATCCTATGAATGACATCATTTGTCAATCCTTCATTTAACAAAAAATGTCTTATTTTTTTACCATGTAATTTGAACTTTAATACATTAATATGTACATTTTTGACTTTTTCCTTGTCATATCTGTACCATGTTTATTTTACCAATATTTGTAACATAACTTATTGTACAATCTGTGTGGTTTTCATCTTAACTTTTGTAACCATTGCTTGGGAGCTTTTCTCCCCAGGTCTCTGCTGAAAATGAGCTACTAGGCCAGTTCGACACTACCTGGTAAACAAATCAATGTTTTGGTTAGGATATGCGAGTCAATCTGTTTGTATAAAAATGTGTGTGTGTATATGTATTATAACTACAATATATCTATAGATTATATTAACTCTACTCCCTAGAAGCTCTCTTCACCCTAGAGAATACTAACGTCTGTGCAGTCACTGAGACATGGTTTAAAGCCATGGAGGGCATACTGACAGTGCAAAATTATAATGCCTTCCACACATTTAGACAAGCTGTTGCACAGACAGGGACTAAAGGTGGAGGTGTTTCAATTTACATCAAAAATTAATACACCTCAAGGATGGTCAAACGGGACAGTGTACTTGAGCTGCTCCATGTTTAAATCACTATAGGCAAAATCTATTAGCACTTTCCTTGAAAGGTATTGGTCCCCCTCTATGACCCAGTAAATCCATACCATGTATTTAAACCTATTGGAAACACTCACCATCCAACCCAATACCATATTCAATGATGACTTTCATTATGCCACTATTAACTGGAAATCATATACGACACCAAACATACAATACTGAGATTCCTGGATTTTGTAAACACAAACTCCTTGGAAAAAAATGTCAATACACCAACAGGGGTGCAATCATAATGGATCTGGTTCTCATTAATATGGGAGAGTGTTGCACACCCCCTACTGTAATGTCTTCCCTGGTAAGGTCATACCACAAAATGGTCTCATTTGAAGTAAAAATAAAACATGCACCCCCAGCTAAACCTGGAATATTCAGAAACTACTCTAATGCTAACTTCTTGCTATTAAGTGATAACCTGGCAAAATTTAAAGACCCCATAATCACTGAAAACACTGCTGCCTATGCAGAACTGTTCACAGAAATGCTATACAAGCATGTTGATAGCTGCATAGGGTAGCTGTACCCACCAGGAAGAAGTACAGAACTAACTAAAAAAATAAGCCACCCTGGTGAAGTCAGAAAATCAATAGACTGTATAACAGAAGGAAGAAAATCATGGCAAAAATTAGGAGGTGCAGCACCAAGCAGGATAAAAGCACTCTCATAAAACTAAAAACATCTAAAATCACAAATAAAGTCTACCAAAGCCACCTATACTGAGCAGAACTTATAGTAAACCTACTGACCGATAAATTCATCTTTAACTTTACCCCTCTCCCCTCAACACTCTCACAGGAAATATCTTCAAATATAACTCCCTCTGCTACCACAAGGGTAAAGGCTCTTAATACTCTCTTTAAGGCCATGTACACCGCATCAATAGGTCCAGACAATATCCCAGAATGCCTTCTAAACAGCATGAAACATTACCTGTCAGGCCTTCTGAAACTGCTATTTAACTGTAGTCTCCAAAACGGCTTCATGCCTCATGAATGGAGAGCAGCAACAGTCATCCCTCTGCTCAAATGTGGGCCATCTACAGACCCTGGAAACTACAGACCCATAAGTCTCACTAATCTTACATGTAAAGTCATGTAAAGAATTATTATGGAAATGATCAGCAGTGATATAATAAACCTCAAGACACTGGACCCAACCCAGTTTCGTTTCATCAAGTGCAGGTCATGCCTACTCAACCTGATGGACTTCTTTGAGAAGGTCATCAAAGCAATGGATGAGGGCAAAATGGTTCACACTGCCTGCCTTGATCTGGTCAAGGCATCTGACACAACACCCCATTCAGGCATTGTTGACAAACTCAAGAGGTTAGGTACAAACCCATATGTCACCCAGTGGATACCCAACTGGCTCACAGGCAGGACCCAGGAAGTTAGAATTGGGGAGTCTACCCCTCTATAAAGAGGCCAGTCACAAATGGAGTCCCTCAGGGATCGGTTCTTGGACTGCTCCATTTTGGCATTTACTTCTCAGATGTCAAGGCTAATGTCAGTGGTCTCTGGCTGACTAAATTTGAAGATGATTGTAAATTAGGAGCTGAGCTGTCATTGAATCCCACCACTGGCACAAATGTTCTCCAGGAAGGGCTGACACAGGCAAACAACTGGTGTCAGAGACTTGGACTAAAACTAAATGCCAAGAAATGCACAGCAGTATCCTTCAGGAAGTCATCCAACCCTGGTAACTATCATATTGACAACACACCCCTTAGAGCTGACCCAGTAGTCGGGAACATGGGGACAAACACAGACAGTAGTCTAGCTTTTGACCATCACGTGTCTACAGTGCTGAGGAAATCATTCTATGCTGCACAACCTATAAACAAAGGTATGGCATCTAGGTCCAAGGAAGTCATTTTTCCACTGTATTTGGCATTCATCAGACCTATCATTGAGTACAATGCCCCCTTTGGTATGTACCCAACCTGGCATAACAAACAACTGCAATATCCATAGAGGTTCCTCAATAAAAGAATACAGAACTTAAGTAAAATATCCTATGCAGGCCAATTCAAGGCTCTATCCCTGTATTCTGTTTCCTAAAGGCTTTTGAGAGGTGATCTATGTCTGGCATACAGGCAGACCCCACTCTGATGGACCTCCTGCATATCCACAAAACAAACAGCACCAGAATTACTCATTCTAAAGACTTAAACCTTGCCTGTGGTATAAATAGGATCTGTTGGAGAGACAGGTATATATACCAGAGACTTCCCTGTCTCTGCAGCAGGCTCCCCATCCATGGGGAGCAGAATTCCTCCCTAATCCAATTCAAATTTAACTTGGACAATTGGATGGGGGAATGAGAAATTCATCCCTGGTTTGGCACCTGTGTCTCTGATGGACACAGGCAACCTGTAAGTGGTTCATCTCCCAGGCCCCTGCTTTTAAATGTTTCATCTCTCAAGCCCCTGCTTACACTTATCAAGAGTAACAGAACTTGTTAGAGATTTGGGATGCATGGCTAGGCTTAAAAAGGCCTTTGTGGTTGTTAGCCTAGTAAACACCTTTATTTATTTATTTATTGGCATTTGTTTAACGGGAAAGTCCACTGGGCCAAGCGTACCCATTTTCATTGGAGGCCTGGGGAGAAAAGCTCCACAGTATAATAGCACATAAGTTACAAACGGTAAATAAAATACAGAACAACTTTAAGATACAAGCAAATAATCACAAAGCAAACTTAGTAATATACAATAATTGTAAAGACTGACAAACAAATGATATGTACAGATGAGTATAGGTAAAACATAACTAGTAGAAGTTACAAAACTGGAAGAGCAATTGAGTTATTAAACACAATTAAGTGGTATATACAGGGTATTTTGTGAAACTGGTTAGTAAAAGGATGAGAAGAGGATGTGGAAAAGATGGACAGCAGAGTAAAAGTTTAGCATGATTTGTTTTGGTAGTGAATTAGGATAAGTTTCAAGAGGGGAGGGATGTAGGACAGAGTATGAGTAAACTTAGAGTGTAGGCATTCAAGTTATGGATGAATGAGAATACAGGCATGTGCATTGCCAAAGGGAAGAGAGATGTAGTCACAATCCTTTTTTGAATTATGTGATTTTACTGGAAGTTCTGACAGCTAATGGAAAATAGTTCCAAAGCTTGGTAACAGAGAAGGAATAAAGCAAGTTGCCAGCAGGAAGTTTAGGTTTGTCTGCTTGCAGGTGGCAGTTGATTTTCAGATCTAAGTGTCCTGTTTGGGTGTTAATGGGTGAGGATGGAAGAGAGGGCTGGGCAGTCTGAAGGTTTGTAAATAATTTTGTGAGCTGTGATTAGCTGTAGGTAGGCAAGATGATGGGGAAGTTTGAGACAATCAAGTGATGTTAAGGAAATGCAATGATGGGAAGAGTATTTTGAGTTGGTTGCAAATTTGGCAACCTTGTTGTAACAAGTCTCAAGCTTGTTTTTTAGTGTGCAGTGGATATTGGTAAGGAGAGGAGCACCGTAGAGTAGTGAAGGTAAGAGAAAAGTTAGGGCAAGAGTACATTTGGTAGAGCAGCTGAGAAAGTATTTTTGTCGTTAGAGGGTGCCTAGCTTATAGTTTTTTTTTTTTTTAGATATTATGAACGTGAAGGTCAAATGTCAGGTTTTCATCGATGATAACCTCTAGTAAGTTAGTGTGGGTGACAACTTCTATACCTGTGTTGGTTTGAGAATGAATGGTGAAGTATTGCTGACAAATTTAGTGTGGGAAACAACTTCTATACCTGTGTTGGTTTAAGAAGAATGGTGAAGTATTGATGACAGAGAGATTTTTCTTGGGAGTAAATAGAAACATTTTTGTTTTATTTGGGTTTAGAGCTAGATTATTATTAGCCATCCAGATTTAGGTAGTGGTAAAGGCATTTTGGCAAATCTGCAAAAAGTTCTGTTGTCAATTTAGCAGAGCAAATAATAGTGAAATCGTCTGCATATTATACAACACATGCATGTTGGAGGTTGGTATGGAAGTCATTTATAAAAATAATGAATAAAAGTGGACCTAATATGGAACCTTGGGGGGACTCCTGTAGTAGAGTTAAGAAATGGGGAGAAGGAGTTGTGCCATCTACTGGACTGTTGTCTATCTCACAGGTAGTTTGTGAAACAGTTTATAGTTGTTGGGGAGATACCTAGGGTGGAAAGTTTAATGAGACGTAGGGGTGGGAGACCATATCAAAGGCTTTTGATAGGTCATGAAAGCGGGAGGATACAAACTTACCATCATTTCTGGCTTGACTCACTGTATCCATAAAACAAATAAGGGCAGTAGTGGTGCTGTGACCAGGTCTACTGAGTTGGAGAGAGGAGGGTGTTTAGCTGTAAGTGGTTTAGAAGTTGATAATGAATACATTTCTCAAGGATTTTGGAGAGAGGGGAAAGAATTGCAATGGGCCTGAAATTAGAGATATCTATATTGTTACCTCCTTTGTGGAGTGGAAGAATGTAATCTTTTTTTCCATACAGTTGGAACGTAAGACTCTTGGAGAGATCTACTGAGAAGTATACTGATAGGATAGGCAATGGATCTTGTTGACATTTGGAGATATTCTGGAGGCAAGTTGTCAGGGGCACAGGAGCCAAGCTTCATTTTAAGGATAAGTTTTGTTATGGTGGTGATGGGGATGGAGGAGAAAGAAAAGGTAGATGAGTTCAGGGTGCTACCTGGAGGGAAGGAGATGGAGGATGATGGTTGGTAGTAGTGTTAGTGTGAGGGAAAGTGGTGGTGAGTTTGGCTATTGTGTTGATGAAGTGTGAGTTGAAGAGGGTGGGTATTTCACTGGCAGTTTTTTCATGGAAAGGGCATGGGTTGTTTACTGTACCAGGGTTAATTAGAGATTAAATGGACTTCCAAAATTTCTTAGGGTTTTGTTTGTAATTGTTTTGAAGGTTTAGGTAGTATTGTTTCCTGTCATTAATGATTAGGCATTTTACTTGGTTATGGAGCTGTCCAAATTGTAAGAGGTCAGTGGGATTTTTATGCTTTTGCCATTTTATTCATATTTTGTCTCTGGTATTCATAACTTGCTTGGTGGTTCTAGTAAGCCAGATTGAGTGCTTGATTTTGACTCTGAGGATAGATAGAAAGGTGGAGTTAAAGAACTCGACAGCTTCATCCAATGGTAGGAATTTTAGAGCATTCCAATTGATCATTCTAAGGGATTCAGTAAAAACTGTGGGGTTAAAGTTACTTGAATTTCTTGATTGTTTAAATTGGTGATGGAAAAGTATTAGGTTAGCTTTACGAATTATGTAAGCTGGAAGGTGGTCACTAATACTGCAGGAGACAGAACCTGCTATTGACACTTTGTTGGGGTCAGAGGCTAGTATCCAGTCTAGAACTGAGCTGCTGTCTTTATTTTTGTTGGGTCTAGTTATATCTGTGATCATTTGTGTAAAGTTGTACAGGTTGATATTAGGTGATGGAGAATGGTTGGAAAAGTCTAACCAGTTTATATTTACATCCCCTAGGATGATTGTTTCATTATTAATATTGCCTGATATTCAGGTGAGAATATCCTCTAAAAGATGAATACTGTTGCTTGGGGGGATGTATATGGTGGTTATACAGACAGACTTAGAATTCTTGAGTTTGAGATATATATATATATATATATATATATATGAGTAATTCAGCAGTTGCAAACTGAGAAACAGGTTTTGAGTATGGGACCATGGTGAAAATACTGGGAAAATTATAGCAATGCCTCTGTGGGGTCTGACAGCCTGTAGGCAGGCATAACCTGGGGGAAGGAATTCCAAATCCTTTATGTATAGTTTCAGTTGCAGCTAGTAAGTCTGGTTTATTCTGGGACAGCCAAGCAAGGAGTTATGGTATTTTGTTTTTAATACTTTGAAGATTGTGTCTAGTGATATTTAGTGATTTATGTGAGTTGGGAGGGCTAGTATTTATGGGAATAGGGCCTGGATTAGGATGGCTGTCTCCAGAAAGAGTTAAGTTCGATTGGATGGACAGATAGCAAACACGTAGGAGGTTTTTTTGAGTGGATGGAGATGTGATTGAGAGTATGTTTATAGGTAGGGAGTAGTTTTAGTTTGGTATATAGGCATATGTCAAGTGTGCACAGGCTAGGGGATATATCAGAGTAGCTGGGGAGGGGTGAGGATTGTATAGCAGTTAAGGAGTTGTGCTTTTGGATTTCAGACATAGTAGTAAAGGATGTTAGCTGAGATAGGAGGCATTGTGAAAGGGTAAAGGAGCAGAGTAGACAGATGGTTGTATGGAGAAATAGCATGGTGTTCAATTAAAAGGTTTAAGTAGGAGTTAATGGTTGGGGATAATACAGATGAAATAGTAGATAGTGTGGGGAGGAGATACCATGCATCTTCTGTGCTGCTTTAAAACATATATAAGGCAATTAAAAAAGAAAGGGAATGATTGTAAAGACTGAAAAAGAGTAGACAATCAAAGAATGGAACACACACAAGGGAAACATCAAGATGGTTTGATTTGGAGGAGGTGGAAGAGGCTGGACACCATGTTTTTGTTAGGGGATACACCTTCCTTTTTTTAAAAAGTTTTTTTTTGTAAGAGAGTAGTGTTGGTGTGTCCACTCTGAACCTGCAAGGGCATCCCCAAATATTTAATATAAGGCAAATAACTACATTTGAATCTGAGGAAACTAATTGTATATTAAGGGCATCGATTATTATTGGTTGATGAAGTGGGAGGGGTACCTGCTATTAGTTGGTGGGGTGGTGAAAGGAGCTATGGAAAGAATAAATATAAATGATATGGGGTGGGTGGGAATGGGGGTAGGATAGGTGAGTGGAGTGACCTTGAGCACAGCGAGAGAGAAACAAGCAGGTTGAGCCAGCTGCAGTAAAGGTAAGACACTAAAAGAAAAACACTCACTTGTGCATATAGAAAAAGTTTATGTTTGTAGAGTGAAAACAGAAATAGTAAAATGGCCCTGAAAAGATAAAACTAGCAGGGTTAGAGAATGATACGTGTGTGTGTGTGTGTGTGCGCGTGTGTGTGTGTGAGTGTGTGTGTGTACATACATACATACATACATATATATATATATACACACACACACACACACACACACACACACACACACACACGCAGTCACATAGCTCACACTAGCTGCAGTAATTTAAGTACAGTCTGAGCATGTGTGTGAGATTCTGGGAAGAAAATGTTCTTTTATGTTACTAGCAGCTGGGCTGTGTTTTAAAGCAGCACAGAAGATGCATGGTTTCTCTGCTGGTATTCTGGCTGCTATGCCTGCTTTTACCTCCTTCCTTTTGTACCGATAAAAGCTACAGTGGCACTATTATGGGGTGGTTAAGCAGACAGACATCATGGGTGATATTCATAGTCCAGGGCAGTGCAAGTGTGCAGTGGGAATCAGTGGACAGCTTCACTAAGCAGATATGCAAATCAGGTCAGTATAATGTAGGTTGTGTTTCATATAAAACTAGACTTTTGAGGATATCCTGATGGTTTCATTAAGGAACAGAAAGGGAATGATTGTAAAGACTGAAAAAGAGTAGACAATCAAAGAATGGAACACACACAAGGGAAACATCAAGATGGTTTGATTTGGAGGAGGTGGAAGAGGCTGGACACCATGTTTTTGTTAGGGGATACACCTTCCTTTTTTTAAAAAGTTTTTTTTTGTAAGAGAGTAGTGTTGGTGTGTCCACTCTGAACCTGCAAGGGCATCCCCAGGCAGAAGGTGGTCTCTCCCTAGCCTGGGAAGTAAGTGCCTGGTCTGCTCTTGAGGGATTTGAATCTGTATAAAAGAAAATTAAAATGGGAGAAAAACAAAACAACAAAGTAAAACAATATCCATAACCAAAATAATAAATAAAAGAAAAAAGGGGGGGGGGGGACAAAAGAGAAAAAAGCACAATAACTCCACAATACTGTTTGCAATGTAAGGTATCAATCAATAAACCATTGAGAAAAATATTTTTATTGAAGTACAGACTTGTATGGGAAGTGCTTATGCGTACACTTGGATATAGTGATTGGGGAAGTGCTTATGTAACTTGGGCAAATGTGTAAGAGTAGTGCTTATACATAATTGTGATGAAATGAAATGGCAAATTATTTTTTTCTGTTGGAATGATTTTGTGTTTCTATACAATAGTTTTCAAAAACATCTTACAGAACAGTCATCAAACATGAAATAAATCACTACTACTGCAGGTTGTCACACTTAAAAATGATAGTATGACACATTTTCCTTGGTCCGGTCATGTCTTCCTTGGAATTTCTTTACCACTAAAATCAGTTTTAAAAGAAATGATGTGAAGCTGTTTATGCTACCCACAAGTATGTGTAACAATTTGTACAATGATTAGTTAAGTAAACATCTTATAGACAACTGTCATTCTTACCAGAAGATTCCACCAGTATTTTGGTTATCTTCTTTTCTTGTTGGGAATTGCATTGTATTTTTTCCTCAGCTACAAGTAAATATGGAAGGATACTCTTATTTACCTGAATTTGACTGTATTCTAACATATACACATCTTATATTCCCTGTAATTGTTTTTTTTTTTTGTCTTATCCTGTCAGACTGCAATTGTTAAATGCATAAGTGTGTGTACTACTAAAATTCAGTAGTGAACTATTCTACTGCATTCTGTAGGCTAGAGCAGAAGTATAAAAGCAGAACTCTCTTTTATTTTAAGAAATGCATATAACACTCTGTGGAAAGTCTGAACTGAAAATGCTGAAATGTAACAATTCAAGGAAGTGTGAATTTACTTTTCTGCAAAACTTTATCTAATGGATAATAATGAAGTAAAACAGCTTTTTCTCTGAAAGGGCATTTGCTGCTCATTGTTAAAGCAAATTATACAACAACCCCCCATTAATATTCCAAAATGTGCACGCTGATTGGTCAGCATGCATGTTGTAAATCAGACTTATACTAATGGAAAAAGGTCCAGTCGCCCGGACTTTTTCCATTAGTATAAGTCTTTTTTTTTTCTTACAGCAACGGAGAAAGCAAGATCTCTGTTGCTTTTTAGAAAGTGTCTCGCTATGTTATAGGAGTTTAACATAATGAGACAGCTTTAAAAAAAGCAACGGCGAAAGGAATATCTCCGTTGCTTTTTTTAAAGCTGCCTCGCTATGTTAAACTCCTTTAACATAGTGAGACTCTTTCTAAAGCAACGGAGAAAGCAAGATCTCCATTGCTTTTTAGAAAGTGTCTCGCTAAGTTAAAGGAGTTTAACATAGCAAGACAGCTTTAAAAAAAGCACCATTGCTTTTTTTTAAAGCTGTCTCGCTATGTTAAACTCCTTTAACATAGCGAGACACTTTCTAAAAAGCGACGGAGATCTTGCTTTCTCCGTTGCTTCCACCCACAGCTCGGATATACTGCGTAAGCATACGCATGCGCAGTACATCAGAACTGCCGCAGAATACCGGACAGCTGCAGAAGAGGTCTTACAACTTTTACAATGCAATGCTACACAATTCTTTACATTTATAATTGCAAATTTTCTTTTATAACTATCAACATGCAGTCAACATTACTGATATTTGAACATTACTAATTACTAATACATTTACAGACTTAACCTGTACAAATTACTATTTTCATATTCATTACTGATATTTTATTTCTTATTGTAATTTCTTTTAGAGGTAATAGCAGTATTTTCTGTCATGAATAGATGAATGTCTGATTACATGGTATTCAGCTATTTTTTCTTAATGCATTTCAGAATGTCACCTCAAGTACATATTTTTCAGGTTAAGATATCTCACTGTTGAAATACATGTACTTGTGCAATTTTTTCTATCTCCCTATTATATTTTATATATGTATGTGTATACATAATCATTTTATTTGCTTTCTGGTTAAGGGGATAGTCCAACTGTGTGGTAGCCCATTTCAGCGGAGGCCTGGGGAGAAAAGCTCCAGAATAGGAGAACACAGTAGCACAAAATTTATACAGTGATCAATATTTGGAGTTTATACAATAAGTAAAACATATAGAGAAAAAAATTGAAGTTTTACAAAAACATAGTACTATATACAGAATATTGTACAAATACACAGAACTAGTAAGAAGCTAGTAAGTGATCATTTTCCAGAGAACTAACAAGAAGACATTTGTGAATAGAATATTGATTTTTTTGACATACTTGACAGGGGCTGAAGGAATGCAGACAGATGATTATGAAAAGAATAATGTATGGGTACACAGACTGATCCTGCATAATCAGAATTCAAGGAAGGGAAAACAAACTAGAAAGATAGTCAGAGGTGTTGAGCAAGTAAGAAAAAAGATAATTAGGGTTAGGGGGAATAGTGTAAGGGAAAAGAAAGATGAAAGTGAAGGAAGTGAGAGGAGGGAGTGAGGAAAGGAGAATTCAGTTGAGACAGTAGGGTAAACAGAAGGTGGGCAAGAAAAATAAAGTTAGGAATGAGAGAGGAGGAATAAGGTATTAACTAGGGCATGAGCAGAACCAGTTATTCGCTAGGAACTCTTTTAATAGTTTTTTTGAAATGAGCTGGGTCAGGAGTGCTTATGATGGGCTGAGGAATGGAATTCCATATTTTGATTACTGAATTAGAATAAAGTGAGTCACCAGCTCTGTTGTGAGATTTGTTGTGATATATCTATCTATACACACACACACACACACACACACACACACACATATCCCTATCAGATGATTGAGTTTTCAGAAACTCGAAATTCATATGGTTGGGACCATATGATCGAGCTTCCAAAAACTCGAAGCTTTTGAATGCAGATTGTGGTACAATGCCGAATGGGAAATTTACCCTTTTCCTCACTGTAATGTGCTCTCAGAATTGGTATATTTAATTTGAAGGGGGTGTGGGGGGTGCAGGGGGCTTACCCCCTGCATAAATGTAAAAAAAAGTTAGAGTTTTGATTATTATGTTTTTTTTTTTGGATGTTTGAGTTTTCGGAAATGCACTCATATGGTTCCGACCACATGAATTTTGAGTTTCTGAAAACTCAATCATCTGATGGGGGTATGTTCATACATACACACACGTGTGTGTGTGTGTGCGTGTGTGTGTATGTGTGTGTGTGCGTGTGTGTGTGTGTGTGTAGGTGTATGTGTATATATATATATATATATATATATATATATGCGTGTGTGTTGTGTAGATATATATATATACACACACACATACACACACACTTACACACACATATATAAATGGATTAAAATTTTTACTTATTGTAGAACTCTGGCCTTATTGCCCAAACCTGATCAACCCACTCAGCCAGCTGGCTAATTTTTGCAAGTCATCATACCTGTGATGGCACTGCTGAATGGAATGGGTTATACCTGTCAGGGCTGACAGGTGGTCACCCAACTCCTGTCAGATATCAATTTTTTTTCCAAGTACTGTTAAGCGTGCTTGCCTGGATATTCTCCAGGTATGTGTCATGCAGAAGGTACAGCTTGATTAAGGTCTCTTTAACAGACCAGCCAGGAATGCAGCCTTGTGCCTTTACAGGTGCTATCATCATTTGAAGAGCCAGAACCAATATGAGAAAAATGTGGTGAGGGCTGTATTAATCAGGGTTAGAAGTACTCAGTATTGGGTGTGAAATTACCTTGACCAAACCTTTTTTTACTAGCATGATCATTAGATCAGGTATTTATAATACTGACAGGTTTGGTGTAACCGTAAATGCATTCTCACACCATTTTTTTTAAGGGGAACACTTACCAGACCATACAGATACAAATGGATTATTTCTGACTTTATCTAAATCAATTAGGTGTTACCAGTAATATTTCTTCATAAAATAACTAATTTTAGCAGCATTTCGTATCATGCATTAAAGTGTGACCTACCACTTTTTTATCCATTTTTTTCTTTTATTAACAGGTAGTGGAGAAATAAATGTCAATACTAATGTGAGGAAGTATTTCAGGGACTCTGCATATGCATTACTTGTTGGGGTGTGACATACAGACCTGGATGGCCAGGGATTAACCTTTACATTCATTATAACCTGACATTCAGATCACTTTATTTTGAATTTTACCAGTGTATCTTTGTATTAGCTAGTTTTGGCCAAGCAGTGCATATCTGCAAACAGCTTGGCATCGCTGTGTACTGCTGTGGAGTTCAGAAATATCTACAGCGCATCCACAGCTTTTCAGGCTTGTTCATGTGCTGTGTCATGCATGTTCACAACTGATGAAAATCCAGAATATGCCAATGAACCTCAGACCACATTTGCTTTATATTAGATTCAAAGACATGCATATAAATTAGCCTAATTTGCATACTAAAAGTGAAAATTGGGCTGAATTTACACCACACGGTTGAGCTGTACCTTTGTGATTCACAAGTAACCAAGTTAGTCAGCAAATTTCTTAATATACCTCAGACATCTAAAAGTAAGAAATACTTTATAAAATAACTAATAGTCATTAACAGGGAAATTAACAGTTCCTGTCATGTTTTAAAGGTAAATTATAATGCATTTTGAACTGTATTGTGCTTTTACACTGAATGAGTGTGTAATATGAGGAACTGCTTGCAAGTTGTTTGATGTGCTTCTGTTCATTGAAAATGTAATAACCAATACATCGTTACTAAAACCTGAAACTGTACCCTTTGAAATCACACTTGTGTTAGATTGTTTCTGTAGTTGTATTGGTGGCAGGAATAGCAGGCCAGTGAATTACACTTTAACTACTGTTGTCATGCAGACAGTACTAAAGCAAGTGTCTGACAGTAGCCCTTTTATTTATTTATTTTTCCTGTATAGTACAGACGAAGAATGAGGGATCTAGGCATAGACATGATAACTTTAGCAATGAGGAAAACCATGTATTTATGGCAGTACTTAGGACATATGGCAAACTGTTATTTGGTAAAGAGGGGCCCAGACAAGCTGAGAGAAGCAAAGCATGGAGCCAAATAGTTGTTGACATCAATGCAGTTGGAAGTAGAAACAGATCTCTGGCACAGTGGAAAAATACAGCAGATGATATAGTAGGGCAAGCTAGAAGCAAAGCGTAGCAGAATGTAATTTCCAGGACTACTATTGGGGGGGGGCCAAATTTTATTAAGTTAACACCAGATGATGAATTCCTTCTGTCTATCCGTGGGGATGACTATGATACAGAAGAAGGTGCAACTGGAATAATTAGAGGTGGCCTGGACACTGTTCCATCAAACCAAAGTAATAGTAGAATGGGTGTTGCTGCTGTTGATGTAATTATATTTACAAGGCACCTTGAGGAAAGTGGCAGGCAGTCTCCCAGTGTAATGACAGACTCTCTCATCTCACAACATGTTAGTAACTCTACAGAAAGTGACACTGCATGATAAAGTCAAACACAGGCTGACATTCCCCTCACAACTGTACACGAGAAGCAAACGTGCACTTCTACACCAGTGTCTCCACACACAGAAGAACAGTTTGAGGATGAAGGCAGGCAGTCTGAGGCCACATTGTTCACACTGACAACAGTACAAAGAGGTGTAGGCGCAAAAGTTATACTGAAATACCTCAGGAAACACATTAAGCACTGGCAGCATTACACAAAACCTGTGACATAGTTAGGGCTCAAATTAGTGCAACAGAGAGTCAGCTAGAAATGGTTAGAGTCCTACAGGGTGTGCATGAAGATTTCAAACATATTCCAAATTGGCAGAGAGATGGGATAATGCCATGGTTTCACTGATGCATAGCATGGTGGCACACCATGCATCAGTAGCAGGCTCCATTCATGCACTGGTTTAAACATATCAGAGTCAAGCTGAACTTAGTTTAAGCACAGGAAGATGACTGAGGACAGTCTGGACACATGAGGGAAGATCACATGATACGTACACAGGCTCTCAAGACGGTAATGTCAGCATTCACAGTGAACAATCACAGCAAATTCCTCACGGTCATCTACACCTAGCAGAACCTCATGTTCCAGGTCAAGGTCACAGTCATGAAGCACTGAAAGGTCACTGACAGGAAGATCACCTTTCTCCTCTAGATCACACCATCATGCTAACTCATCTTACAGTTCTCACGATAGCTTATCATCCAAATTTGTTGCACCATCACCAGGCCTATCAACAGGAGATGTGTATGACTCATTTGATCTGGAGCTACTGTGACTTAATATTTCTTTATGTCTGTGTAATTAAACTAAGAATTAGTTGTTTGGGGTGGTTGGGTTGGGGTGGACATATATGCAAACTTATTCCCTTTCCAGCTATTACTTCCACCATATTTTGAAGTTGCAATCTTGTACATTTGTGTTTAAATGCAAGTGTGTTGTGGAAAGGAGGGAAGTCTATGTACATATGTTAAGTACATACATACCTCATCACTGCACAAATGAGGAAAGATTCTGACCTCATTATTATTTTATATGAGGATAACAAAGAAATCTGATGTGCAGTGCAACATAATTCTTTACAGATAAATTGAAAATTCAAGTTACATTTTCAGTGCTGACAGTACTAGTTTCTACTGAATACTAAATACATAAATAAAAAACAGTTATTAAATACAGCATGTGCAACTGTTGACCTATTTTAATGATTTGTTGCCTCTCAGCATCACTGCACAGGAATGAGTGAATACTCAGGCAAACAGCAAATAATAAAAATATTTTAGATGAGAGAGTGTGTCAGAAGAACAGTGACAGAAGACCATGCACCACACAGCATAGCCCACAGGTATGACTGGATTCATCAGTAATGCTGTATATGTTTAAAAAGGAAACCGTAACCTGAATGTCCTGGTCCATAGTTCTGGACTACACGCCACCTCTTAACCTGTGCAGGTGCATGCCACGCATGAGCCTGCCACATGGCATCCCTTAGTACTGTTGCTGGCTAGTCATCATTAGTCACAGTGAGACTACAACTGGGAGCTGCAGTGACAGCATGGGTCACTTCACCCCCAGACAGGTGCAGAATGCAATGGGTAGTGAACAACCTATACACAATAGCTGGGTCATACTGATGGGGACCCCCAGACTCATCCAGATACCTGAAATGGCTTTTCAGGAGGCCAAACACCGATTTTGGGACAGGGATGTGTTATACTTCTCCTCTGCAACTCTCAGAGGCATAAGCCATGGCTCCAACAGATATCCAGCATCCCCTTACAAAAAGAGAGAAACAAACAGAAGGGAAGAAAAAATAAGAAAATACAGATTAATATGCAGCAATTACCTTTAACATTAATATCTATGTACTTAAATAAATTTAAAAAAGTTTCCACTTACCAACAAGATGACCACAGGGCATCCTACCATACAGGAAGAGGCAGTAGAATGAGCTAGTGTGACAGATATGGGAATCGTGTACTACCTGGATGTTGGGCAGAGACTGTGATGCACCCCAATGCATCACATACTACCTGGCAGTTGATGGGATGGAAGCCTTTGCTGTTGTGGTACTGCTCACCCTGTGGACCAGTAGGAGCTTTAAATGCGACATGGATGAACTCTATCACACTGACTAAGTACCTCAGGGAAATATGCCATTCCATAAAAAACACGTATAATCCAAGCTTGGTCCTGAGGTGACACCAGGAAATAGATGTACTGATCCACATGTGCCAAGTGTACATTATAATTATTTTTATTTTACATTTGTTGACCGGGAAAGTATGACTGGATGCATGTCAATTTTCAGCAGAGGCCCAGGGAGAAAAGTTCCACAGTTAAAAGCTGTATACAGAAGCATTCAGATTTACATAGACAGTACCAAACGTAACACTGACTAGTAACATAGCATTCACGCTTAATGCGAATTTACATCGGCAGTACCAAACTTAACATTGACTAGTAACATAGCATTGAAGCTTAATGCGAATTTACATAGCTAGTACCAAACTTAACATTGACTAGTAACATAGCATTCAAGCTTAATGCGCATTTACATAGACAATACCAAACTTAACACTGACTAGTAACATAGCATTCAAGCTTAATGTGAATTTACATAAACAGTACCAAACTTAACATTGACTAGTAACATAGCATTCAAGCTTAATGCGCATTTACATAAACAGTACCAAACTTAACATTTAGTAACATAGCATTCAAGCTTAATGCGAATTTACATAGATAGTACCAAACTTAACATTGACTAGTAACATAGCATTGAAGCTTAATATAGGTTCATAGCTTGGTACTAGGCTATTGGCCCTAGGGTTGACCCTACAATTCTCTGGCTATTTCTTCCCACAATATTTACTTCCCTGGGCCCCTATCTAGCAGGGCGACTGACATGATCCCCAGGGTGAAGTTCCTATCTCCCACCCAATCATCAAGGTTCCTTTTGAAGAGGGCCAAAGAGGAACTCTGCTTGATATGTATGGGCAGTCTATTTCAGAGTCTGGGGAGTCTCTGGGTCAGGAACCTATCCCTCCAGCATGTTTTGTTCATTGTGATGACAAGATTTAGATCCCTGGAGTGTATGACTCTGAGGGACTGGGATTTCTTTAAGTGTAGCATGTCCAACAACTCTGAGTTTGACATGGCCTTGTATGTTAAGAAGAGATCTCTTCTGAGTAGACAATATGCGACACAGTATAGCTGGAGTTTTTTTAGATGGTCAGCATAGGGCATCTGCTTTAGGCCTGTGATTCATTTAGTGAGGTATTTCTGTGGCCTTTCCAGTTGTTGCAGATGTCTTGAGCGGTACATACCAAATGGGGCATTGTATTCTATAATGGGTCTAATGAGGGATGAGTACAGTGGGACAATGACCTCCTTTTTTCTGGATGAAAAGCCCTTAGTGATGAGGTGTGCCACATAGAAGGGTTTCCTGACTGTTGTGGTGATGTGGTTATCGAAGGTGAGACCACTGTCCACCTGTGTCCCTAAGTCTCTTATCACACTTTCGGTGTTTAGTGTACTGCCACCTATGTGGTAATTCATGGCTACATGTTTTTTCCCAAAGGGATAACTATACATTTCTTGGCAATAAGCTTGAGTCCATGGCTCTGGCACCAAGCATCTGTTTTTGTAAGGCCCTTTTGTAGAATATCCACATCATATGGGGATTCAATAATGGCTCCCAGTTTGCAGTCATCTGCAAACTTTGTTAGCCAGAGTCCCTTAGTGTT
Organism: Protopterus annectens; assembly: GCF_019279795.1. Classification (NCBI taxonomy): domain Eukaryota; kingdom Metazoa; phylum Chordata; order Ceratodontiformes; family Protopteridae; genus Protopterus; species Protopterus annectens. The sequence continues at coordinate 448,103,664 of NC_056732.1, read as the reverse complement.
GGCCTGTAATTCAGAGAAGTAGATGCCAAACAAGAGCAGTCCCAGGACTGAACCCTGAGGTACTCCACTTGTCACTTATCTGGAGCTGGATTTGGCGTCAGCTACTTTTACAGTATGGGTTCTGTCAGTAAGCCAGTTGGCAACCCATCGAGTGACATAGGGATTAATGCCCAGCTTAATAAGTTTATCCATGATTCCAGAGTGGGGGATGGTGTTGAAGGCCTTGGCGAGGTCCATATAGGCTGTGTGGACCACCTTACCCTTGTCCACAACTCTAGAGACTGATTCAAAGAAGTCAATCAGGTTCAGGAGACAAGATTAGCCCTTCATGAACCCAAACTGGGTGGGGTCCAGTGTTTGAAGGTTGCCAATGTCTTTGTTTATAAGTTCCATGATAATACATTCCATGGCCTTGCAGATCAAGCTCATCAGGCTGATGGGGCTGTAGTTCCCAGGATCCAAAGTGGATCCCCCCTTGCAGACTGGGATAACTGTAGCTGTGTGCCACTCAGTGGGCACGAAGCCTTAGGTGAGGCTATGATTAAACATGACACTTAGGTGAGGTGCCAGTACATTTTGTAGTTCATGTAGTACACAGCCCGGGATGTCGTCTGTTCCCATGGATGCTGTATTCTTAGCTTTGGAGAGTGCGGTTTTACCTGTGTGGCCGTTAATACCAGAATTTGGCAATCTTTCGGTATTGAGATGGGCTCTTTAGGGGATGAGAGGGGGTGAAGTTGGCACTGAATCGATCTGTCAGGTCATTGGAAATATCCTTGGGATCAGTATATTTAATGTTATTTTGTTGTAGCTCAGAGCAGATCTCAGTATTGCCATTTAGATTCTTGACATAGCTATAGAATGTCTTGTGGTTGTCTTTGGAATCTTTGGCAATTTTATTTTCGTAACTAGCTTTGGTGGATTTTATGAGGAATCTCAGCTTCTTACTGAGGCTGGTAAGGGAGTTTTTTGCATCCTGGGATTTTCCTCTTTTCTGTAACAGTTTCTACCTTTTGTTGTAAAGTTTGTTTACGGCAGGAGACCACCAGATCTTTTACAGTTTTAGGTTGCGTCATCACATAATGGTGAACACTGTTAGTAGGGATTGCATTTTTTTGCTTTATACAGTTGACTTGTGAGCAAGTTAGCCACAGTATGGAGTATAGCAACAAAGAGAGCAAACATTAAACATAGTAGGGAGTATAGTAGTAAGAGAAAAGACAGAGATGGGAAACTGGACAACAAGTTAAGAAAAGTATCTTTGAAGCAGCAACCTGTGAGATTCCCAAACGTGTCTCCAGAACATTGTTCATTGTGTCTTCAGAACAGTGCATACCATCTCATTATCTGCTCATTTCCATTCCTACATTTGAGGGCATTGTGAATCGGTGTAAACGGCCTCTATAGATCACTGCATAGCTGCGCCTATCTGTGCTTGCTCCCAAATTCCCTAATGCACTAGTGCTACTGACTATGAATACCACCCCATGTCTCATACAAGAATAAGTTCTGAGCCCTCCCAGCCCTGTCTACTGCTGTGATCTTTTTCTCATTGGTTATAGTTGAGTAGTCTGCCCCTTTCAGGATTATAGCTGCATGTAGAAAGTGATATCAGCTGTTAACACATTCGAAAAGTGCAAAGGCCAAGTAATTGCAGGAATGTGACACATCATTACTAAGCCATAAACATTTTGAGGATATGCATAGTCGCACAAACAAAACAGAAAATAAGAGTTTTGATGTTGGAAAATAAAAATACAAATAGAGACGTCTGATTCTAATACAAGATATATGAGTCTTTCTTATACTTGATCAAGCTTGAGGGTCTCAGAAATGCCATCTGTGGAACAACTTTGCCAGGAAGTTCTTATTTAAATCACAGTTACAAAAACAGCTGTCAATTTGATAGTGCAAGTTGCGTTAAGAGGAGTTTTTCAGAGTCTGGAGAGTGTTAAGGCAGTATGTTGCCAGGGTTAATGCTTCTGGGTATTATAATGTATTTTTGCTGGCTTATTTTTGTACCTGAATTCTGTTTGCAAATTTTCTTCTGGCTGAGGTTAAGTGTAGTACCATAAGGCACATAACACATAAATATAAAGTTCAAAACTGAGAAAGGGCAGCAATACTGCATAAGCCCCTGCTGGCACTTACAGCACAAGTCCTTTAACAGCAGGAACATGTTTGTGAACCTACAAAAAAAAAAATACAGCTATACTATTTTTTTTAAAAAAAAACAGTTTTATTGAGATCATTATTGTAATGAACAAATATTTTGAGAAAATTGAAGTTTTTAAAGTACAACAGTTAAAAACAAGAAAACAATATAAAAAACAAGGTAACGAACTATTTAGAACAATGTTCACTATACAACAATCAGACACTACAGCGGAATTGATAGAAATGAAAATTTTAACATTAATCTGGTTATTTTCCTAACAATTCATGTATACTTTTCCATTGATTATAAGGTATACTACTCTTGAGTGTGTATGGTTCCTTTCATCCAGGATGATATATTCTGCTAACTAAGTGCAGCAATTTGCATTACAGTTCAGAAGAAAGGAGATCATCCCTTAGAAATGAGCTTCTGTTCTTATGCAGCCAACTGGGACTTGATGAGCAACAGTCGACAGACATGAACTCTGACCAAGTATGCTGGAAATGTCTCCCTCCCCCCACGCATAACAAATTAATTATTCATTCAGAATAACTCAGATTAATCCATATCTGCTTTTTATGGTTGATACAGCTCTCTGCTGTAAAGCAGATAATTTAGCAGTGTGTACAAAGTCCAAAAAAATCATAACATAAAATATTCAAGGCTCAGTTGTTAGGGATAGTAGAAAGTGTAGTGAGAATGAAAAACTTACCTAGCTGGGTTGTGCTCAGCACATTATAATATACTGTTTACTTGTAAGATTGCATTTTTTACTGAGGCATTGAAAAGTACAAGCAAAGGTTCTTGCAACAGCCAGCAAGTCAGCCAAGTTTTCCAGCTGTTAACTTTTTGTGTTGCATATAATCAGTTTTTGGAATAACCCAAGACTTTTCTGTTCAATCTCCAAGTATTTGCATAAATTAGTGTTTAAACTGAGTCTGCTTGTGATTTCAAATATAGACTGGTATATACATTACTGGCATTCTTCGGCAAACCACATTCTGTTTTCAAGTTCCTTAAAACGACAATATCTCTGGCAAGAAGAAATTGTAGTGAGCTGGTAGGAATTTTCAGGACATTTAGGGTTATATAGAATGTATTGATAGTTGTTTATCTATCGGTACTTGCCTGAGATTACTTCATTTTCTTCCCCTGACACACTTTATATGCAGCAACTTCAGCAGCTGTGGTGCAGTTAACCTGTTAATTGAGCAAACCAAAACTCACATCATCAAGAACAAACCCCATGGGACAAGAACTGAACATTTTAATAGCCACAGGATGTTTATCAAAAAGCTTAAAAAGGCTATATAAACTACTAAAAAAGGTGGATGCCCATAACCTTACATGTATTCATATGTTTCTAGGAAACAAAAGCAACAGTCTATGTAAGTCTGAGAAAGGAAACAACTTTTTATACGGAAGATGACTTGTATAAATGCAGGATATTCTCTTGGAGCTCCTTGGGGATCCTCTCAAGATAATGAGCAGTTTAATGCAGTCAAAGCCAAGGCGGTCTACATGTCCTTGGTGCATGTCTGAAGGGCAGTCTACATGTCCTTGGTGCATGTCTGAAGGGCAGTCTACATGTCCTTGGTGCATGTCTGAAGGGCAGTCCACATGTCCTTGGTGCATGTCTGAAGGGCAGTCTACATGTCCTTGGTGCATGTCTGAAGGGCAGTCTACATGTCCTTGGTGCATGTCTGAAGGTGGATTTTAGTTGTAGGCTGTGTGCCCAGTTTTTTGGGCGACTGAAACTACAACTATAGTGTAACAGCAGATATAGCTAGAATGGTACAGGGTTAGCCATGTCCTATAATGTCATCTCAAGTGTACCCCTGGGTAAAGCCTGTAGAGATCTGCTCAAAGTTTATTGGTTAACATTTAGGTCACAACTGACTAGTAATATAAAATAGCACAAGTGTAAAAGTATTAGCCATTGAATAAAAAGAAATATAACGTCAGATGCAACTACCGGTGGTTTAATTCAATAAACAGGTGTTCTTAAACAAGTTTTATTAAATAATTAAATTTTTGAGAAGCCATCAGAATGTTAATACTGATATGGTAAAGTGAAATCTAAGCAAGTTAATTAATTTAACAATGTTTTGATATTAATATGCCTTTCCTAAGTACAGTAATGTTAAATGTTCAGTGCAGAGAAATAAGGCAGTTTGTCTTGCTTTCCATAGACAGCACTTAATCTCTGTGACATTATAACTAGAATAATACTGCCTCCTTGCTATTTGTGTTGCAGCTGGCACATTTTAGAAATCTAAAGTAAATTCTACTCATATTCTGAATGAACTTCATATACTTCACTTCTCAGACTTAATGTTCAGCTAATGTGTTCAGGCCTTGACTAATCTAGAAGCTTTTCTCTTGCTAAGCTATCTACAGCAAACTGATGATGTTAAAATGTTGCCTGAAATTTTCCACCACATCTGGAAAATGCAACTGTGGCCACTGGATGGGAAAATGTTAATTTAGATTCGAGTCCCTAAAAAGGTGACTGCTGAAGAGTCTTCAGATTATCGAACAATTGCCCTCATTTCACATAATAGCAAAGTAATAAAGATCCTGCCAGCTGAACTCTACCAATACTGTACATGCACCAAAAACCACCAGATGTCCAAGCTGGTTTCAGAGGAAGAAGCACCAGACATCAATTTATCATCATTTACCAGACAAAACTGAAAGCAAGCGAGTTTCTGAAAAATAGTTACTTCTGTCATATTGACAACTCTAAAGCTTCCGACTGTGGATAATGGCCCAGTGTGCCAAGTTCTTACAGAAATGTGGATAACTTTATTTGTTTCCAAGAAAACTGAATGTAGAACAAGAAGCAACAGTTGGCACTGAATATGGAATGATTGGCTAGTTCCTGACTGGGAAAGGACTGCAACAAGGTTGTGTATTGTCAGTCAACTTATTCTTATATGCTGACTGTATCAGGTTAAATGAATCAGATGCTAGAATCAAAGCTGCCACCAGTAATATTAACATACCTGAGATACAAGGATGATTCCAGCCTGATGGCTGAAAGTGAGAAAGAGTTGAACTACTGATGAAGGTGAAAGTACAAAACACAAAAGCTGGCTTGTTGCTCAACGTCATAACAACTAAAATGGCATATTCTAATCATATCCATTATTTAATATGGAGAAGAAGAAGAAGCCACAGGAATAGATATTATTTTCCTAGGCTCAAACATCTCTGCAGATGATAACTATAGCAATAAAATTAAACGATTTTGGAGGAAAGCTATGACAAATCTGAATAAGATCTTAAAGAATAGACATACCAAGTTGCCAACAAAGATTAGTAGAATCAAAGTTATGGTTTTCCCCATTAGTAATATATGACTATGAGCTGCAGTATAAGTAAGGCTGTACACAGGAAAATCAGTGCTTTACAACTGTGATGCTGGAGAAAACTTTTGAGAATTCCATGGTTTGCCAGAAGACCAAATTAGTCAAACTTTAAGGAAATAAATCTGTACTGTTCACTAAAAGATCAGCTAGTATAACTAAACACTCGGTTGCTTTGCCTATGTAATGAAATGACCAGATTTATTAGACAAGACATTAATGCTGAAAAGATCAGAGACACAAGAAAGCAATGGCAGAAACTACATTGTTACTAAAATAAGGAATATTCATTTACAAGAACTTGCGTAAAAAAAGTTATTGACACACAAGCTTGGTTTGCTAAAGTCTGAGGTCATGAAGTTTTGAACTCGACTAAACAACAAAATGTGTTTATGAATACTTCTGTTATTTGTCACTATAAAAAGACATTACCTTGCCTATATGCTGGGTAAATATAAAATAATTATGATAATAGTAATGAAGTTAGTTGAAGAATATGTAAATAGGAAGCAAACTGCAATGCCAAAAGCTCTGAGTTTAACAACAGAAGAGAAAAACTGAAAAAGGCCCAGTGTTGTAGCAGTTAAACCATTTCTCTATGACTGGAACATGGACCAAGAAAAAAAAAACTGTCAAAAATATGAAAATTACTTCAGCAAAAACTGTAACATCAATTGTCTCTAAAAGGGTCAAGGTTAAAAAAATCCAAATATACAACAAACTAGGTGTGCAGGGAATGCACACGAAGCTCATGTGGCAGTAGGCCATGACTACAGTAAAGTTATGTTTCATTACTACGGCTGGAATAATTGAAAACATTTGTGTAACTGTTTGTCAGGCTCATGCACAGCAAAATGCCACTGTCCAAGAAAAATGCTTAAGCCAGTCTAGATAAACTCAACTGTGAGTTTTAAAGTCCAGTTAATAACATACACTACTTACTGATCCTGAGATTATTGCAGCAGCTCTCCTAGTTAATGCTGTGTTTATACGAATTTCACTGAACAGTGTAATGGGTTCAATCCCCTCTCACGACCAATATATTTGTGGTCTTGTCGCTTAAGAGTTTGAGCACTAGCATTATAAACCAGGGGTCATGAGTTCAAATCTCTTCAAAGTCTCTGCTTGTGCTTTGAGTCTTGCTGTTGGCACAGAGAGCTACCTACGCCTGTGAGCTGTAGTTTCTGTGATACAGGGTTTGATTTCCTCAATCTTCATTAGGTTTGGGGACTGAAATAATGGTTAATGTGCTTACCTTACCTGCGGCCATTTTCTGTTTTTTGGCTAGGCATGTAATTGTCTGCAGACTGATTTGCCTAGTATTTACATATGAACTGCTAAGATATAAATTATGCCAGTTTCCAGATGTAGAACCTGTGACATCCACATCCACTGATTCAGTTTTAGAAAAGATTCACTGTATATCTGGTACAGCAGTTTTCATTTGGACTGATAATAGTCAAACTTTCAATCATGTTCATTTATGCAGTTCTGTAAATGTGAAAGCATTCAACAACAAAAAATCAATAAAATATGATCTTAAACTAGTGGTATGAAGGAAAGGTTTATGGCATATGCAGGCAAAGCTACAAAACTGACAGTGTTATCAGAATACCACGGACATAACAGGCATTCACAGTAAGGTGTACAGTATATCCTACAAGAGCAGTAATATCAGCTAGTCTGATGTTCAAGTATGAATTCAGAAGCAAAATCTTTTGATTTATGTGACACTCCCCCCCCCCGCCCCTCCAAAAAAATAAAAAAATAAAAACATTAGCAGCTTTTCTTCAAAAATCTCCAGTTTTAGGCAGGATTAAGAGGGACAGTGCTAAGGTCAGAGTCAGAATCAGGGACAGTTCAGAGTTCTATGCTTCACTTTCCATTAGGAAGACAAACAGCTCCACTATCACTTGCAACTATGGATTTAAATCTTTACCAAGATAAAAAAAAACACATTAAAAGGACACATATATTATCCAGTGTTTTCCCCAACTCTAGAACAAATTGCTTTTATACCTGAAACAGAATGACAACCTTATATCATTCAAGACCAACCTTTACTAATGGATGTTCAACCACATTCAATCCTCGCCTGACTGGCTTTGCCTTTCATGAAATGGGAGGTACTTTATAAGGGTGGGTACTTACAAGATGCATATGGTCTCTAGACTTACTTGCCTTGTAACTCCTATGACAGGACAATACACAAACACACACACACACATACACACACACTAGTGAAGACAGTCATATGCTAAAGTAAGTGAACCAGCTTTAACATTTAACTTTACAGAGTCATGAGCCATATTCTGAAAAATAAAAGTGGTGGAAAATATAATCATTGGGTACAGTTCTCTCCTGAAACCTTACACTGAAGTTTTTGGATCCTTAAAGTTTTCATTTAGGATACAGCAAAGCAACTACTATAACAATGACATTTTACCTAAAAATTTCTGTATCTGATATGACTTAACATAGTTCATTTTGTAGGATTTTGGACAATACTTGCTTAAAGACAAATGTACTTTAACTTGGTATATATTGCGAATATTCACAGTTTTAT